>NW_018165173.1:257286-262057 GCF_001263595.1 Phalaenopsis equestris
ACAAGGCTTCTAATAGTTTGTTGTGTCAATCTCTTTTATTTTCATCCAGTATTTTCTTCAAAATCTGTACCAGTGTCTTGTTGAAAGCCTCAGCCAGACCGTTTGTGTTGGGATAGTAAATCGTAGAGTATCTCCAATCTATCCCATGTCTTCTGACAAAATTGTTGATCTTTGTACTTTTGAAAGCTATCCCATTGTCAGAGATTATTCTTTGCGGTACTCCGAAACAGTAGACAATTTGGCTTTTGAAAAGTTGAAGGACGTGTTGTGTCGTAACACCATGTAACGGTACTGCCTCTGCCCATTTGGAGAGGTAATCTGTAGCGGCAAGTATAAACCTATGTCCTCTGGAAGATCGAGGGTCTATCGGACCCATTATGTCCGTACCCCAACACTCGAATGGCCACGAGGCAACAGTTGGGTGTAGCACATTCGGAGGCTGGTGTAAGATTGATTGTATCCATGCAATCGGACATCATTGCTGGCCAATAGTACCCGAGTCTTTTGATCTTTATTTTCATTTTTCGCCCTGACTGGTGAGCACCACTCAATCTAGCATGTACTTATTTGATAGTATTCTGTGCTTCGGCTCTACTCAAACACTGTAACTACATCTGGTTGAATGATCTTCTGTAGAGAACATTTCCCACCAAGGCGTAAGACATGGCCCTTCTTGTGATGTGGTGCACCTCAGACTTGTCTTCTTGCAGCTTTCCACTATTCAAATGTTCAATTAATGGCTTGCGCTAGTATTTGTTGATGTCTACAACTGTATTTATTGTTTCTTCTCTTCCAAGCTTTTGTGGAAGTCCAAAGTCGTTTCGAGACAAGACTTGTCTTCCTTGTACAGTGACTTTGATGGAATCCTCCGGAGGACATGCCATCTCCTTAGTAAGTTATGCTAGAGCACCGGCATGGGCATTATCTCCCTGAGGAATCCGGTAGAAAGTCACCTCAGGAATCTGCTCCAGGAGCTTCATTGTGTACTGATGGTACTCTGTTAATCTTGGTTTCAGAATTCTGTATTGTCCGGCGACTTGCTCGATGACGAGTTGGGAGTCACCGTAGATGGCAATATTTGTTATATCCATTGAGATTTCCAATTCCAATCTGGTGATTAAAGCTTCATATTCTGCATCATTGTTGGTGCACAACTCTGTCAGGTGGTATAAAGACCTCAACATACCCTTATCTGGCATAATAAAGATCAAACCGATCCCCACTTTCCCTGGTCTAACCGTCCCTGGTATAACCGTGCATGATCCTTTATCTTCTCTAGCTGACGAAGCTCCATTAAAGTATATTTCCCAGCGCTGCACACTGAAAAATTCCACTTATAATATTTGCTCGTTTGGTAACTCGTCGTTGAGAGAGGGCCCAGCTGGCAGTGGGTGTGGAGCGAGAAAGTTTGCTAGTATATGTCCCTTGATAACATGAAGGGGAACAAAAGTTATATCAAATTGCAATAAGATCATTGACCATCTTGCCAAACGTCCGGAGAGTGTTGGTCGAGTCATCAGATATTGCAATGGATTAACTTTCGAGACTAAGGTAATCTTATGAGAAAGCATGTAATGTCTAAGCTTTTGGGCGGCAAAAATTAATGCCAGAAAATGTTTCTCAATAGGTGGATGCCTTATCTCAGTCGGTATTAGACGACGACTCAAGTAGTAGAGTGCATTTTCTTTATCTTCACCATTTACTTGGGCTAAGAGGGCTCCGAGAGAGTCATCTAAAGCCATGGTATAAAGTATCAACGGCTTCCCTGGGATAGGGGCTGCCAAAACAGGAGGTGTGACGGACAACAAATCCTAGAAATTTCCTGGAGGTAACACCAAAGGCGAACTTTAAGGGACTAATTTTAAGGTCATATCGTCATAACCATTCAAACACGATCCTCAAATCGTACAAATGGTCTATTTTCTATTTACTTTTGATGACCAAATCAACTACATAACATTCTACTTGGTTGTGAATGAGGTCGTCAAAAATCTTCGCCATTGCACGTTGATATGTTGCTCCGGCATTATTTAGGCCGAACGACATCACTGTGTAGCATAAAATTACGATCGGTGTTATGAAGACCGTAAGTGCTGCATTCTCGAGAGCAATCTTGATTTGGTTGTATCTCGACGATTCGTCCATGAAGGAGAAAATTTCATGTGTTGAAGCGATATCCACCATCATCTCTGGTATGGGTAGTGGAAACTCGTCTTTTGGGCATGCCTTGTTCAAATCTCTGAAGTCAACACAAAAAAGTCTCTAAAATCAACACAAAAGCTGATCTATCCACTTTTTTTAACAGGTACAATATTAGCTAACCACGTGGGGTATTGCTCTTCTTTAACAAAGTTGGCGTCTATCAACTTTTTCACTTCGGCGATGACTTGCTGTTCTATTTCAAGGCGCATTCTTCTGAGTGCCTATTTTACTAGGGTTATATTCTTGTCCACCCCAAGTTTATGGACTGTAAATTCTGCTGACAATCCTGACATTTCATCGTAGTCCATGCAAAGCAATCTTTGAATTCTGTTAATAGTTTTACCAATTTTGCAGATACTTCATCATCAAGTAGAGAACTTATAAACGTAAGTCGGGGTCGTTCGTCAGTTCCGAGGTTAATCTCTTTCAATTCATCAACATTAGATTTAATTTCCTCCTCAAATTCTGTCGGAGCATCTTTTATTGGTTGATCAGTAGAGTCATCCTCTACATCAAGGCAATCCTCTTCTGACTCACTAGTAACAACCATGCAAAATTCAGAATCATCGACTGGTCCAACTGTACCAAATTTGAGACCTTCTTTTGAATTGGGAGTTCGACTTCTAGCATTCCAAAATTTTTCAAAAAGTTGAAATTTATCTTTTGGCATTTGTTTTGGTAAGTGTCAAAGTTGACATGACATCTTCTAAATTTGTAGTTTTTGCAACACATTTGATTTCTTATTTTCGACATGTTTGATTAAGATAAAAGATATTTCACCTTAAATAATACACTTAATGAAAAATAAAATCTTGTATAATTTAAGACCACATATGATTGCTTCCTAAATGAGAGGTCTTATGACAGATGCATCATACAATAAGGGTCATAGTTTTCACATAGTGATTTATCCGATCCTACATTGTTTCATATTCAGTTTTCTCTATATCTTCTAGAGATATCTCGTACTGAGGTCTTTTCTGTCTTTTCATCATTATTTCATCTTCAGAACTATCTTCATCACCAATGTTGATGGTTGGCCTAGTCTGTTCAACAATTAATTTGAACTTTCCTCGTCCGCGTCCCCGGCCTCGACCTGGGTCCATGAACTAGAAAAACATCAAAACCTCCACCAACTCGTTGTTAAGGAGTTGTAGAAGGTTGTTGAAACGGAGTTGTATGGCCTCCTTTTTTTTATTCTTCTGAATTTTCATCTTTGTTTGCCAGAATCTCACGCGAGAAGAGAGTCTTCTTTGGAGGCGCGTAGTAGGCAACATCTTCGTGGATACCAACTTCGTGGACTGAAAATGGTTGCAGGTCTCCAATGATGCAATTTTCTTGACCATCTTTGTGATATTTGATGCACTGGTGTAGAGATGATGGAACCATATTGTGCTTATGAATCAATGGTCTACCCAGTAGAGCGTTAAAAGAAGTCTCGGCGTCGATGATATTAAATTTAATGGTTGTTACGAGTTCTCCAACCTTCATAAAAAATGTTATTAATCCAAGGGCTCTTTCTTCCTTTTGGTTGAATCCTCTTAACATCATTTTATCGGTCGTGAGCTCTTGAGCTTCAATATCTAAATAGGCCAATAAATAGGCCAATGTAGGCCAATGTTTGTAGGCTCAACAAGTTAAGAGATGCTTCAGGATCCACTAAAACTTTACATAACACAAATCTGTCAATGTTGACGGAGATGTAGACATGTATACCCAACCAATTGTTCCAAAACAAATAAAGACCAAAACCAATAGTAGCTCCATGAAAACCGAGAGCTGAAGCCAAAAACTTCTGGATCCAAAGCAAAGAGGGCTCTCGAGACAAAGCAAAGCATGTAAGCTCTAACCCTTGCCATCAAAACAGATAAAACAAACACCAAATTCCATCCAGTAGCATAGGAAACCTGATCAGTGTAAGCAGGAGGTGGCCGAGAAACCATATCAGACATCAAAAATTTAATTAGAGCAATAGCAGAAACAACATCCTGCATCATCATACCCCAACAACCATTTAACCATATGAAATAAGACAAAAAAATAGAAGACATGTGTAGCAAAGATTAAAGCCAAACATTAAGATTAATCCCAAACATGGCTCCCCAAACATAAAGACTACATCCTGATAAAGGGGACTCCCAAATTATCTCCATTTAGAAGCCTTCACAAACTTCATCAGATTCGAGTACAATTTGAGGATCATTTTAGAAATCAAGATCGCAGCTAGATTGGTAATAATCAGTTACGTTATCACTAGAAATAGTCAAAACGTAGCCGAAATCACATTCATTATATTCATAAGACCCCGGAGGGACAAAAAGATAATCATACAAAGTCAGGGGTTCGAGGATTTTCTTCCCCGAATCCGAGATAACCAATCTAGCAGTGGCAGCCCCTACCTACCCCCTGTGCTATCAATCTTGGCAGTGACGCTTTTCCTTTGCTTGCTCTTTATTCCTGACGATGACGGATCTCATGGTGAAATATTCATCTCGGGCTCGGTATGTTGCGGACTCTGAATAGAGGCTTTTTTTTGTTGTTGATGCGGCTTGTTCAGTATCTTCTTGGA
>NW_018165173.1:262282-267154 GCF_001263595.1 Phalaenopsis equestris
TAAAGACAAAACACTTGTCTATAGTGTGCCTAAGCAACCGACGATATGGGCAATAATTTGGTTCATTCTTCTTATCCACATCTTCAAGTTTCTTTGGATCAGGTAGTTTGAATTCTGGTTTCTTCATCAGGCTTTTGAATATTTTAGGTACAGCTTCATCCTTGAAGGAATACACAACTCTATGTCACTCTAACAGGGATATTCCTTTACCCATTGTTCAAGGTGATCCCCCCTGAGGCGGCCTTTGGTTGGATTAACTGCTCTGTTTCTTAGAGTGCTGTGACGAAGACTGACGATGTACTTCTGCATATATCTTTATCGGCTGCTTTTTTTTTTTCGACAGTCGTGACTACTCATGATTTCTTTTCAAACACTCTGGTCACCTTAGCCTTTTGATGTGGCTCCATGTGCTTCATTTCTTCTTGAAGACTCTTGGCTTTACTGAGTAGCTTTTCAAAGGATTTGATGGTGAGTCCCTAAGCATGAAAGCTACTGGCCCATGAATGCTCTTGAGTAGAATCTCAATCGCTTGATGTTCCTGTAGCTGAGGTTCACATTTCATGCTAAGGTTTCTCCACCTCAAAATATAGTTTACCAAAGTTTCGTTGGGCTTTTGCTTCTCCATCATGAGCTCTCCAATAAACACATGATGTTGTGCCCCGACAAATCTTTTCACAAATAACTGTTCCAACTCAGAAAATATTTTAACTGATTCGTTGGGCAATTCAAATACGAGTCAAAAGCGATTCCTAGCAAGCTGTTGACGAACTGCTGGCAGAGTAGAGCCTCATTATTTCTTGTGTTACCACAACAGGCTCAGAAATGTGTTATATGCTGTATGGGATTTTCAGTCCCATCGAATATCTTGAAGTTTAGGGTCACAAAAGCCTTGGGGAAAGGCACAACAACAAACTTCTCTGGATAAGGTCTACCCTTCAAAATTGATGCACCGCCCTTGGATTGGGCTAAGGCATCCCGCGCTTGTTCAACCATTTGCTTGAATTCCTTTTCTGGCATGTCCCCTGACGGAGAATCTTTCTTTAGTTATTCATCTTTTTTGTTGAAGCAGCCTCTCTTCTTTTATCTGTGATGTGTATGATTTCTGGCTGATTAATCTCCAGAGAAGCCAATCATGGTTCTTGTGATTGCCCCTGAATGGTGGCCATGGCGGTCATAGCTACAGTCATCTCTTCTATTCTTTTCTCTAGTAGACTGACTTGCTCATCCCTTAGGAGGATAACCCTACGCAGCTCATCTACGGCATTCTTTTCTGTGTGAGGTTGAGCCTCATGCGCATATGTGGTAGCTCTAGTTTTGATTACATGGACATCCATGAAATCCTCCTCCAGGTAATCATTGTAAACAAAATCTTCATTGTCACCATCGACAGAAACTTCGTTCTCCCGAGCTAACTCAGAAATCTCAATCCTGAGTTTCTCAACTTTCTCTTCAATTATTGATTCTTTGATTGCTTTAAGATCTGGAGGACCTTGCTGGATATCCTCTACTCTTCATCTCGCTGGCTATTGTCGCGACGATGTCAGAAATTTTCAGGCACTGGTTTTACTTCCTGCCCTGCAGGCTTACTGAACTGTATCGGTGCAGCGACCTTCGGTACCCATACCCTCTACTTTTTCGACGATGATGTCTCTGGATGGGGCCTCTTAGTAGAAACATTGGTATGTCGAGGGAAGGTATGCTCCCCGTGGGGTAGACTGGCTACAGAGTCAGGTAATTGCTTTGCCTTTATCTCTGGGATTGCAGGAATGACGAGTAAGATCTTTGGACCCAGTCTTGACTTAACCGGTTGAAGGCCTGTGGTCCTAGTGGCAGTATGATTAGTAGTAATCATTGTGGTATCAACTCTATTCCCTAAGCGGAGCCAAATGGGAATGCGAGTAGGCGGTGCTCCAGTTGTCCTACAGGATTGTCTGGAGGATTTCACGCCTTTCAAAATTTCCTTCTTCATGCGAGGAGAAATTGCATCCCCCACTCATTTTAGTAACTTGTTAACCGAACATCCTTCTTTGGTAGCAAGCCTTCTGAAAACTGCGCTAACTCGAGTGATAGGAGTGAATTTCTTTTCCTCCTCACCCTGTCCATGAAATGATGGTAATGCGGCAGCGATCCTCCGGATACTCTCATATCCATCAGTATCTGTCAGAGGATGGAATCTACTCCATTGTAGGAGTGGATAAATTTCCGGTAGCACTTCTCTATCTTGATGAGGTTCCTCATCAATAGGTGTCTCCTTGAGAGCCTGGGCATTAATGTCTCACCGAACTCTTTTATTTTGGTTCCTCCTTTGATTTTGGGTCAGTGGTACAGTCCTTGAGCTTGACCCAATTTCAAACACGAGTGGTGGGAAAGTTAATCCCTCAGTCTGATCTTCAGCAATCATCACTTCCTTCCCCTTAGCAGCAGCGGGGATAGCAGGTTTGACGGGTGCCGCGATGGTAGTAGGTTTAGCCTTCTTGCAGGCAGGGAAGTCTTGAAGGCAGTTTGGATTCAATTATGCAGACGTTTCTTGTATTTCTAAAGCGGTGATCTTCATTACCATGAACGGGGCTTTCCCGAGGATGACCTCGAGGGCTTAAAATCCAGCTAAAATCCAGCTCCGAACTTGATACTTGATGGTGGGAGCAACGTTACGGGGGCTGCGGTCCGTTGACAAGTTGTAAGAAAAGGTCAGCGTTGGGTAGGCCATTGCAACGGGCTTTAAAATAGAAAGTTTTAAGGTTAGCTATATGGCCAAAAACCTTGTAATCTTTAGTGCAAGCACTGAAAATAGAGGTTGATCTGTAGACCGGGCGGGTCTTGATTTATGGCGGGTGGGTCTTGATTTATGGGTTTAAAAAATAAATAAATAATAATAATAAGGGGTGTAAAATTTAATTAATGCAAGAAGTTTCAAAGTGCGCGCAACACAACAAGATTTGGTTTAATTTATTGAAAAGCTAATAAAATTTGGAAGGGAGATGCAAAATATTTTAGGACCCAGTGCGGGACCTAATTAGTCCAAGAAAATGCCCAGGTGGAACTAGTCCACGGACACACCTATTGGGGATCCGACCCCATATAAAAATTTAAAGAGTCCTTAATGGCATTTTGAACCCCTCTGTTCGGAAATGGTTGAACAGCTAGTCCTGAAGTTCAAGGAATTGATTGTACCTTCCGAAGAAAAAAATGGGTAAAGTATGTCAACGGAAGAAGGGTAATTTGGTCCAAGAGGGGATTGGACACATTGCCGATGTATCGAGATAATATTTCCTAATTTGTATGGAGAGAAAAGCTTGTCCCCAACGGAGTCACCAGAAGCTGTCAGCACTATTTTGGTTGGAGGGGAGTTACCCGTAAGAAGCTGTCGGCCGCCGGAATTGAAATCCCGTCACCCGCTTCGAAAGGACATTGAAGTTTAGAAAAGTATGAAATCAGATTGACCCCATATTTTTCATAGTTTAAATGAAGGAGCACTATACCTCAAACGCTATATCTATCCCGAAGGATGAACACAAGACTTGAGGATGAGGCTCGATCAAATAAACTAAGGAAAGTATGACGTCCTTCTGGTCTGCGAAACCTTTGTATTTGCCGAAAAGTTCCCCTGTTTAATATAAAGAATTAAATAGGGTTTATATTAAACTAGGTTCGGACATGCTTCCTATAAGGGCAAGCCCCTATAGTTAATTACATCTTAAATGACCAAAGTCACCTAAGAAGACTCTCGATAAAAATCAGGAAATACTATCTTTAAGGAGTTCCAAAGGTTAGGACTTTTCAATGAGTTTGAATGTAGAGGTGTGAAAGGGGATTGGTTTGGATTTTGGAACATTTTATTGTAGATTCCAAAAGAGGAAGAGCTAGGGGATGTCATGGGTTCAGAGGAGAACCCCGGTGACTTTCTAAGCTATTCTAATGTTTGGCTTCAGTTTTGAGGAGAAATATTTAGGTGTTTCATCATGCCAATTTTATTAGTTAGGGCTTACATTCATATGAAACAATCACACAAATAGCCTGGAAGATGTGAGGATTTAGGTCGTGACAAACGACAACTTCAGAATCTTAAGATGAGTTAGGGCTTATATTGTATAGCAGGGCTATGCAAAGGCCTAAAGATGATGTGAGGATTTACTTTGAATAAGTGAGAAACCTCGAATTTCTATGGCTTTGTTGTTTAAGTCTAAGAAAGGAAGATTGGTTAAGCTGGGGAAGACAAGTTTTGCTGTTGAAGATGGTCGTGCTGCCCACCGTGCTAACTCCAAGCTCCTTGTTCGACGAGTTTGAGTTTTCTAGTATGTCATGTTATGATATCAAATCAAGTGGCCTTATGGTTGAAGTTCTTTAAATTTTATGGGGGCGTATTAAAGTTGATTAGAGTGACACCTGTTAGGATCCTACAGTTCCCTCGTTCCGGCGCCACTATTTTCTATTGGATTCACTTAGTCTAAATGAACTTACTAAACTCAACTTAATGAGTTCCATAATTTCATTTTTGAGTTGTTTTATATTTTGAATGTTGGGGGTGTGAATTTTATCTTGGTTGATTTTAATTTTGGTTTTGGTTTTGGTTTTGTGGCTATCCTAATAGCTTTAGTTTTCCTCGCAAATTTGTATAAGCACAAAAGTATAACATAAAAGTACAAGAAAGACAACACTGCAAACTGTAAAAGCATACCTGACGAGTCTTCCCGTTCCACCACCTGAAACTTAAAAATGCATGTTAAGGTAGTTTATGGAGAGCAGGAAAAGTAAAATTCTGGTGGTTTTTCTAACCCTATGTCATATTTTGGTGGGTGCTGTTAATTAAGGATAATTTTGTCAAGCAAAACATATTAAGTTTAGTAGATCTTCAAGACATCCAACAGATATAGG
>NW_018165173.1:267214-278664 GCF_001263595.1 Phalaenopsis equestris
AAGATTCATGATTTGGATTTTATTTGAAAATCAAGATAGGGGTATTAAATTGATTAATTATTGGCTTCAAAATTCATACCCCTAAGTCCAGGATCATTTAATTTTAATAAACTTCAAAATTTTTAATGATTTAGAATTTATTAACTTATCTTTTTAATGAGGAAAGTGAGATTGGTTTCTACCAATTAACCCCTTGTGTTTCAAGCATCAAATAAATTGATTAAGATCAGAGGTTACCCGTTTCCCTCCTTGACTTAAGCCTAAATGTTAATTAAGTCTAAATTTCCACAATTACACATTTGCCCCTAAGGCTCTAACACGTCATAATTTGTCAAATTCAATTCAAATGACTTTGAAATTTTTATCCCACCTCATTAATCGGTCAATTAAGATATGAGAGGAGAAAATGTGATTTTTCAGAATTTAATTTTTTTTATATAATTATTTTCATGCAAAAATAAGATTTTTCAAAGAAAATTCCTAACTTAACCAAGAAAAATTTTAATCCTTTAAAATTTTTACTGGAGGTAGACTTAGACTAAATTTTTACTGGAGGTAGACCTAGATAAAAAAGCCTTTGGACCAAATTTAATGATTTTTTGAATTCTCTATGATTTATGAAAATTATTTTAATTTTTGGATTATTTAATAAAAATAAAATATTTTAAATAATGAAAATTAATTTTTGTCTTTTTGAAAAATCTCTCTAATGTTAGAGAACCTAGAGGAGTAAATTTCATATTTTTTCCGATTTTTCTTTGATTTATTGGAATTATTTTAGTGAAGAACTCATTTTTAGCCTTTAAAATTTATTTTTAAGGTTTGAAATTTGATATCTTTATTTAGAAAATCAAAAAAAAATATTCTAATTGTTCCTAAGTGATTAGGAAGCAATTTAGAACATTTCCATGAATTTCGTCATTTTTGTGTTTTTTTATCAATTTTTAATTATTTTAAATTTTTAAAATAGGTTAAAAATCAAGTTTTTATTCTAAATATTATTTTATTTTTATAAAATATCCCTGATCACAGAGAACTCAAGACACTAAGTTTCATAATTTTTTAGTTATATTTTAATTTTTAAAAAAATCATTTAAGTGTCAAAAGTGATATTTATCTTTAAAAGTCAACTTAAGTTATCAAATAAACTCAAAATATTTTGAACTTTTTATAATGAGTTCTCTGGATCATAAACCACAATGAAGATAAGAAATCAAGCCATTTAAATATTTATATTTTCCAAAATTAATTGTTTTAGTTATTTAGTGTTTGTAAAATTTAAGTGCATTTTGAATGACTCGACCCATAGAGTTATTTCCAAAAGCTCCTCTAGTCATAGTGGACCTTCCAAAATATTCTTAGAATTTCCTAATAAATATGCTAATTTTCATGATTATTTTAAGGAAATAACGTGCAAGATCTTGAAAAACATGGATCTCTGTATTCGAACCTCCTCTGACTTGATTTTACTTATCCATGCGACTCCACATAGATCCTAGGCAGCTCCGAAACTCCATGCGGCGCGCTCCTATTTAACGCCGCCATCCACGCCAGCAACCATCCGTCCCGCTGTTTATACAAAAAAGCGTTGTCTGGCTTCATCTTGGCCATCCGTTTGATACACGCGCGATCAGACGGCGCGTGGTCATTGTCCCCAATGGCTTAGGCCGAGAGTCGTCCACCTTCAAGGCTTATGATCTCTCTCATTTCTCAACCAAATTAAGTGAATTTTTTTTAAAAGACTCTTCTTAGTCAGACAAACACATCCATACGGTTAATGTGTCATCAAATCAAGCCTAAGTAAATGGAGAATCAAAATAGGATCGGGAGGAGGAGAAGTTTTATACCTTTGCTCTGAGAAGGCAGGCTTTAATCAGAGATGCTCAACACGTTCGAACACGTTCATTGGGGTCCAAGGAGGCTAGAGATTAAGCCCCTGGTCTTGGTGTATGGTGTAAGGCCTGGGTAAGAATTCGACCATGCTCGATTTCAGGTGTTGGTCTAGAGCTATGGTGGAGGCTATTTCAAAGGGTCATTTGATAGGGCTTTGTCCCTTCTCTTACTGTTGTGAAGGTGTGGGCACAAGCAATTGAAGTTTGGTGGCGTTTTGAGAGATGTCCTATTTCTGCCCTAATTTTTAAGCTCAAAATTAGGGTTATACAGGGGGAATTAAGGCAATGGAGTGATTAGAATGGGCTGTGGAGATCTCAAGGAAGCTCTGTGAGTGATTTGGGAAGCCCTCTCTCAGAAATTTATTAGCACACCTCCCATGGCCGTGGGGGTGAGCTTTTATAAATATGGCCATAGGGTGGCTCTCAGGGCACAAGTTTGGGGGCATTGTGGTGCTTAGGGGGAGGTGGAGGGCAGAGGAGCTCTTCAATTTAATTTGGATGAGCTGGCCGTATGGTTTGATTTGGGTGAGGAGCTATGGGGGTGGCTCTTGGTTTTGAGCTTTTCTGGTCGCTAGGCTGGCCGACCGACCAGGGGGAGGTGTCCAGGAGCTCAGGGAACCTAGGGGAATATGTCACAGAGAATATGTCACAGAAATTTCGTGCAATGATACCTAATTTTGGTAAGGATATCTTAAGCACATGATATTTTGGAAATAATATCCCTTGATTTGGTGGACCCTTGATTTGGTGGACCTTTTAAGTTGTTTTAGGGTGTTTGGACTGGTTACTAAGTCCAACTAATGGTTGTGAAGGAGTTAATTTGGTGATGTTAGGGGTGGTTAGGTCACATTTAGTGCATGGCTCCAAGTGGGTGCAAATGACCAAGTATTGGGTTTGGTCTAGGCTAGCGTATTGGGTTTGATGACCAAGTATTGGTTTTGGTCTAGGCTAGCCATGTCAATTGGCCCTGTTTCTTCTTTCATTTGGTGTGGATGATCATAAGGAATAACTTTGGTGAAGGATGGAAGTTGTTTTAAACTCAATTGAAGGGTCAATTTGAGGGAATTTTGAATTTTAGTCAATTTGGTCATGATGGGCTAGGCTTGGGTCTAGCTTGGGTTAGCCTTCGGATAAGTCCAAATTGACTATTGTAAATGGTCAATAGGGAACCTATAAAGAGTTTTTAACATGAATTGGATGTCAGTTTGGGGGTTAAGGCAATCAATTGGGTGAAATTTGGGGACTTAGCCAATTTGGGGCTAAATTTGGGAATTTTGGATTTAGGCCAAAATCTAATTGATATGAGGCTTCACCAAGGCCAATTGATGGTTTATTTTGATGTTTAGAAATGTTATAAATATTTTTCAACATTAATTGAGGCAAATTTTCTAGGCTATGGGTTCAATTTGGTGAGATTACGTCATATGGTCAAAATTGGGGTTTTGACCCAAATCAAAATTGGGCTCAAATCATGGACCAATTGAGCATGGACTTGGTTTATTTTTGTCATATCAAAAGTGAATTTGAGTTAGGATTGAAATTGGGGACAATTGAGATCAAATTGATGGACATTTGAGTTGGATTTCCGGAAATTTTGGTCTTTAAAGGCAAATTTGCGGATTTTGGTTAAAGATGGTCAAATTGGACAAATTGGGTCATGTGGTAGTTGGGAGAAACTGGAAATATTTGGGGTGTTTTAGGAAATTTTGACCATTTTTGGGATTTTGGGCTATGGAGGGTTATTTTGGTAATTTGGCCATCTTTGGAAATTTTGGGTAATTTTGGATAATTTGGAGGTTTTCAAAAGGTTTGAAATGAATTTTGATCAAATTTGGGTATTTTGTATTTTGGGTAAACTTGAGAATTTTGGCAAAGTTTGGGTTTTCAAGGGTGTTTAGGTAATTTGGGGTGCTCAGGGGAAAAAGGGTAGGTTGGGTATCTTAGTAGAGTTTTAGTGCCAACTATCATTAATAAGCCATGGACCAATGAAAACGCCATTTTAGGTCCTCTATGTAGTGGTCTTAGCTAAACCATAGCCCTAGGGCTAGTAGGTTTAGGGGACCATCTGCATGAGTATCACAAAATGATCAAGGGACCTAGGCTAGAAATTTGAGTTCAGGGTTGTGAGTTATTGTGGGTGCAGATAAGTGTAATGAGTGTCTCAGCTTTAGGACAACACCCAGGGTCAACCTAAAGGTTCAGCCTAAGGGTGACTCATCTTGAGTTTCCCCCATAGTGACTTCACCTACTAAATTTTAGAGATTGAGACCAACACGTGAAACTTCAAGTTGAGTAGAGAAGAGTTTAGAATTTTTAGTGGTGAGTGTGACTTTTCTAGTTTTCTAAGAATAGTCAATAGGAGAGTCCTATGGCTAGGCCTTAGGCTACTAAAGAGGAAAAACTAAACCTAAAACAACAGTGAGGGCCAATAATGGTCCATGGCTCTAGCCTGGTCAATAGGGTCCTAAAAGTGGCTATAGAGGCATTAGTTTGATCAATTTGGCTTAGCTTGGTCAATTTTGGTGCATGGGTTCAATTTTCGGCAAATTAGCTTGAAGTTGGGTTTGGGTTGGACTAGCCATAAAATTGGACTCAATAGACTAAGCAACATGCTGTAGATGATTGTAATAAATGGTTTAGAAAAGTTTTGGAGTGATTTTGAATTGATTTGGAGGCTCAATTTGAAAGAATTTGAGCATTTGGTCAATTTTGGGGGTGTTGGGTTGGACTTGGGTTTGAGTTAGGCTAGAGTTTTGGTTTGAGTTGGGCTAGAGTTTTGATAGGGCACAATTTATGGTTCAAATTTGTCCTCAAGATTTTAATGAAGAGTTTTAGATATTATTTGGGTAGAAATTTTTGGGTTTTGGGGTTCAATTTGGTTGAATTTGGGGACATGGACAATTTTGGACAAAATTGGGGGGGTTCAAGTTGATTTTGGGTGAAATTGAGGGTTGATCAAGTAAAATTGAAGGTTCAATTTGATGTGTAAAAATGTTTTATAGAGTTTATGATTCAAAATTAGGGCAATTGGATATGTTTGGGGGTTCAACTGAGTGAGATTTTGATTTTGGGTCAAATTGGGGCATTTTGATTAGGGTTGAAATTGGATTCCAATGTGGGTCAATTAGGCTTAGATTTGGTTTCCATCAAGCTTGGGAATGATTAATTTGAGTTTAGAATTTAAATTTGAAGAAGTTGGGATCAAATTGGAGGACATTGGGAGTGAATTGTGGTAATTGGGCCTGTAAAGGTAATTTGGGGCTTTTGGTCAAAATAGGTCAAATTAGTCAAATTTAGCTCAATAGAGTATTTCAGGCTGATTTTGGGGACATTTGAAGTGATTTTGAAGGTGTTGGGACAATTTGGGCCATCAAGGGTATATTGGTAATTTTGGCCAAATGAGGGGTATTTTGGTAATTTTGAAAATTTTGGGGGTGTTTTGGGTAATTTAGGTAGTTTGAAATGGTTTTACGTGATTTTTGGGAAAATTTGAGTAATTTTGACCAATTTTGGAGTTTCATGGGTTTTTTTGTAAATTGGGTAGATTTGGGGTGAAAGGCTAAATTTGATATTTTGGTAAAATTGGGGTGTCAATCACCTTATTTGAGCCATGGACCAACAGAATTCCATACCTTGGGCCCTCCATGCATTGATCTTAGCTAAATCCTAGCCTAGGGTGAAGGGGTCTAGGGGACCATCTACATTAGTCTACCAAAGGGTATAGGGATCAAAATCAGGTAGGCTTGGGCTTAATGTAGTGAATGGAACTGTAATGTGCAAGTGTGTGTGTGAGAGAAATCAAAACCACACCACTGAGGGTTGACCCTAGGGCAAAGAAATCCTATGGGAACTCTCCTTGAGCTACCCCATATTGACCCCACCTACTAAATTCTAGAGGTTAAGACCAATATGTGGAACTTCAAGTTGAGCAAAAAAGAGCTTAGAATTTCTAATGGAGAGGGTTCCTTTCAAGTCAAGAGGAAAGTCCTATGGCTAGACCCTAGGCTACTAAAGAGGAAAAACTAGACCTCAATTAAAAGTGAGGTCAACAGTATCTTTAATATGACAAACTATAATTATTCTTGAAATAAGTAGGAAATCAGAATTCCTAGACTTGACTACTAAATATTTTTACATCCTAGTTTTAACTTATGTTATTAAAAATCTTTCCAAAGTTTCAATATTAAATTTATAAAAAAAAATAATAGAAATCTTCAAGTAAAACTCATTACCATATGTTATACATTTTATATATAGTGAGAAAGGTTACTTGAGAACATGTAACGTTTAAGTTTGGTGGGATTGATCCACCTTAAAATTACTAATTTTTATGCACATTTTATGCTCAATCTTTTAGCATATTTTGCTTTAACGAAAGGTATTTTTATGTTTTTGGTTGCAAGTGCAAGAAAAAGAGTCTGAGAGTAAAAAGGAGCAAAAATACATCAAAAAGAAGCAAAATGAGCCAAACTAAAGAAGAATGCAAACCAGTTGAAGTGGAGCCTAGGCACTAGATGTAGAATGTAGCTGGTGCCTAGGCATGATGGTTTGGCGCCTAGGCGTCACATTTATTTTCTAAAGGATTCAATGAATGAGGACAAAGTTTGAAGAGATGTCTGAAGTAACACTTTGTCATTTTCAAAGCTCTATAACTAAGAATTAATTCGAATTGGATAGGGGGGTCGGTTATATAGAGTCACATAGTTTGTGAGAGTGTTAAGTGTGTGAGAAGTTTTCTTTGTGAGTCTTTGTTATTTCTGAAGTTTATGAGTCTTGCATGTGTCGTTGGAGTCAGAGATATCAGAGAACGTCAAACGAGTGCTTGGGGGAACATTCAAGATAAGTATTCATATTTTTGTCTTTATGTTTTGTATTATGGATTTGGTTTTTATAAATATGTTTTTTTTATTATCCCTATAATCTTTGAGTAGTTTTCTCTCTTTCTCTTTGCAATATGAAGTAATTAAGTGATTTTGATTTTGTTTAGAGCTTCTTTTATTCATAAAACTTGTGATGATATTTTTTACCGAATCTTCATTTAGTTTACAAAATGGCAACTTCTATTGTTAAAATTTGTTGAGGAAACTTATAGAACTGAGAGGGATAAGATTTCTTAGCTTATAAGTATCACATTTTACCTTGGAAAGAGCAGTGGCGATTGTTCGGAGGGGGGTGCAAATAGATAGGAAAATAAGATTTGATGAGCATATAATTTTTGTTTCTAGAGTGACAGGTTGGATTCTTTTATCAATTTGGTATAGAGTGGTAGGTCCTATAGAGAGGGCAGAGTGGGTAATCTATGAGTGAGAGACAAAAACCTAACCAACACTACTATACATGCCGAAACCAACTTTAGATTAGTCAATGCTCTTTTCACAATCGAAATATTTAAAGAATAGGTATGCTTCTATCTATCACAATATAATAGTAAATTTCTAAACATTTGAAATCCTATACTGATTATGAATTATTGGTAAGGAGAAAGTCTCTTTATATGTATTTTCTAAAATCATTGCATTTAGTATTACTTGCATTTTTGTAAGAATTAGTAAACTTAATTTTCATCATTAGATATTTGCTGTAACATTAAGTAAAGTTCTCGTAAACATAAAATTATAGTAATTCATTTCATTTCTTTTCAATTTATTTTTTCCTGGTGGGATTGATACTGAGGCTTTTAAAGAAAACTCTATATTACTTGAAACGATACATATACTTGCATAGTATTCCTAGTGATAAAACTATGTCTTTAAATTTTATCATATTACATTTTATTCTCACTAGCTGTTAAATATAATTTGGGTCAAGTTTTTGACATATTAAGTAACATAAATATCTGCGTAATTGTGAGTCGGGTCAGAAGATACCAAAGTAATTGTCAGACATCAAAAGTTGCTCTAACAACAGACATGGATCAGATACACAATAAACAAAATTTAAAATCGATAAGACATGTTATCTTGACAAGGTGATAGAAATTGACCAACTCAAGAAAATCAATGAGGTTCGATGACTAAAGCACACTAACCCTATATATGGTACTATCACTAAAGATTTTGAAAAGATAATTTCTTAAGGTTAGTCATCATAGTATCCAAGAACGATTGATAAAAATATAGTACACCAACCACACGGTGTTTAGCCGAAAGGATAAAACAAAAACATATCCCTCGGGAGGAAGATATCGCACTCATCCAAGATGAGCGAGATGAGTATATCCATTACACTCATTCGTGAAGGATGGGACATGCTTGATTCGAACCCTGTATGATGTGGGTAACTGAATAAATTGCTAGGAATAAGAGTGTAGATTGTTACATATGAAGGGTATCAATCAAGCTTGACCTCAATCAATCGTGATACCAAAGAAGGTCAAAAAGGAGTGCACCAACCATAAGGTGTTCGACGCAATGCCAAACCCGAACATGTTCCTCTAGAGGGAACCTACCATACTGATCTGCGATGACCGAGAAAATGAGATTAAGACCCACACAAAGTAGGCAACCGATGAACATTCTAGGAAAGTGCATGGTATTCCTGCACATGAAAGGTATAGATTGAACTTGACCTTAGTCAATGGATACATTACAAAGGTTATCCAAGCAAGATGTGATAACCATAAAATGACTAGCCTTAAAGCTGAGCTGAAGTCCGTAAAAAAAGGGTATGCTTAGGATGGGCTAATAAAACATATCTACCACATCTATTTATTTACTGAGTGGGATAAGCTAAATCAAGCCTACTCAAAGCGTGAAATCAAAAAAAAAAGATAAGAGCTGTATCTGTCTTCTCTTATACTGATTATTGCTTGCATCAGTTATAGCCCACCTGTATGACATACAACTTGCTTGAATAGCAATTCAATAATCCATTTTAAGAGGTGCATAACCACCCTTATATAAATATTTGTTATCTTGAACTAGGTAAAAAGGCCCTTTAATAAACAAAAGGGAATCGTCACAAATATCTAAAAAAATGCAATATCAAAGGATGTATACTTTATTACTCCAAATTTAAAATACGATATACATTGAGCTTTGAAAAAAGCGTCATATTACATAATAAGGTGGCACCTCCATTCCCAGCTCTCAAGAAAATACCATTTTAAAGCTATTTTGGGAGCCTAAGCACCCAGATGCCAGAAACTGGCACCAGACTTTTGATTTTAAACATCCAAGAAGGCATTTGGATGCCTAGGCGCTCATGGCTGGCGCATAGATGCTAGTTAGCTGCAAAACCTTTATTTACATTTAGATAGCCCGTTATAGATTTACTTTGATTTGTAAGCTAAAAAAGACACCATAAGAATGGAATGTAGTCCCATAACTTCGAAATCAAGAATTTTGATAGGCCATTCAATGGGAAAATTGCCGCCAATGATCATTCCTAGCTAAGAGGCGTGGAAGGCGTCCCTAACTTTTAATTTCCCTATTGTGGGCATAAGAGGACTCCATGACTTCCCTTGGTCACGGGAGGCTCCAAAAAGGATGTACGGTAGCTTATAAGCCCAAAATGGTCATCAAGTACGTCATGTGACTTGATTGAGCATGTTCGATGGCAGGTTCTCCTAGGTAAGGTTGAATCACTGCCAACCCTAGCTCTTTGCTTTGAACAAGTGCTAGAGAGTTTTGGATAAGTGCTTGAGCTAAGGGATGCTACAGATGAACGAAAAACGTATCTCGAGTTATTCAGGTGAGATACCCTACACTCATGACATCAAAAAGTGATGCCAACAAATACCCTACACTCAAGACATCAAAAAGTGATGCCAACACTCACAACTCAACTCAGTCCTCGTGAGCTTTTTAGGGTTTTGAGTTAATGGAATTTCGCAAGTCAACTTTGCTCACATAAACTCTTAGCCAAATTCCATTTGTTTTTTTGTCAACAACTTCTTGAGAAGAGGGCTTTCATGTGTAACTTGTTTATATTTTTCTTGAAAATATTTTTATCCCATGGATTTATTTTATTCTATCATATATTAATAGTGAAAAAAGTTGATCATTTCCAAAGGTTATAACGAAGTTGCGACAAGTGATTTAACCCAAAATTATAATGAGTGTGTAAATTGCTCCTTTTATTTCTTTCACTTAATTTTTAATTAAAAACTGAAACAATTTAAATTAATCGAATCAACCAAAATAAAAAATTTCGATCAATTTTATAAAAATCTTAATAAAAATCTATTCAAATCCATCCAAATGTATAGACTTCGGTAGAGATGAAAACCTACAAAATAACATTTTCTTAAAAACACAGAACCTATGCAGTGACATCATGCGGCTAAAATAAAAAAGTTGGGACTATGACTTAGTTATTTGCCACTAAATTATTCTTTACGATTATATTATTTATACATTGAAGTCCAAAAAAATATTCCTTAAACTTATTTGACTCGAAAGATGTTTTATATATCAATTATACCTGGCTTATATATATTTAAATGAGTTTGCGTCATCAATATGTCTACTCTTACTGATCATCGTGACATGTTATTATTTTAATTAGCACTTAGTACCTAAAAGTTCAAATTAAATTGGGAGTTGAAATTTTATTATTTTTCAATTTCATCTTTAAATTTAGTTAAACAATTATATCATTTTTGGTTCCTTAATTACTTTTTAAAAAATTAATATTATAAAGAAATTGCATATCGAACAGTAATTTATATGTAATTAACTTAATTATAGATTACAAATTGGATTTATCTTGATTACATTTTTACTTTTTGGAGACTTTAGGATGTTTGTACGTGCTCAATGACTATTAAAAACCAACAAGAAAGTAAAACAGAAAAATGATACGGAGCTTTATTTTAATTTTTTTGTCTTTTTTTTTGGCATTAGTTATCTCGTGACGCAATAATTTTTTTTGTTATTCTAACTATCTTGGCGATCAAAGGAGAGAATATATTTATAAAATGTGATGCACCAAATATATATAACCAATAATTTAAAATTAAATCAATTTAATTTTTTCTTAAAATGTCATTAAATATTATTTTTAAAGCACTCTAAAACATGTTGGATAAAATAACTGAAACTCTTTAGTCACACTTTCCATCTTTTTTTTCCTATTAATTGAGAAAATTTGATTATAGTAATGCGACAAAAAAATTAATTCGTGACCATATAAAATTAATTTACCGGTATTAGTCATACAAGAAATACTTATATTTTCAATAAATATTCGACTAAAAAAGTTAAAATAGTGGTCAAATAAATATCTTAAATCTCAGTATTTTTCATGACAAAAAAAAAAAGTATGACAGAGGTTGATGCTGAGTTACATTTATTAGTATATATATTATTAGGTACTTGGGTGAGAGAGATTTGAAAAGGGAGAAATAAATGAACATGTCGATTCCATAAGTCGCTCCATCTACAAAAGTTTGATTGAAATTTATTTTGGAGAAAGAAAATTTCCAAGATATTCTTTAAAACAAAATACTCTTAAATTATGAGACATCAACTTGTCTTTTTTCATGACTAATTTTATTGAGGGTGAATTTTTCTACTCAATGTAAAACTATGTATTAAATTCTTTTATATATATATA
>NW_018165173.1:278713-288430 GCF_001263595.1 Phalaenopsis equestris
ATATATATATATCTCTCTCTCGATATCTGTCCATGATATATTGGGGTTGGTTTTCGGAAATACATAGCTTAGGTTGTCGATGTTAGTTTATTTTGATGACAATGTCTTATGAATTTCATGACATTAAGAGCCCATTTAATGTGCCATGATCTACGGCGGGGCCAAGTGAATTATCTTTTGGTCATTAAGCACTACTTGCATCATATATAACATTCGTGAAATATGATTTTTATGTTCCACATGCTTGACTAAATGGGATAATTCTGTGAATACCGATGATTGACTTCATGTATAAAATGTCGAAGTACCGTTATTTTTAAGATCCTGAGTAAGGATTCCAAAGCACAAGGCTTACATGATACATTTGAATAAAATTTAATTTAAATTTCTTTTAACAATTCTTAACAGCTAACATATTACGAGTGTGCGTATGCCTGTGAAGTGAATTCTCATAAACATTGATGATTTTGAAGCGTAAACTTATTGAACTATAATGAAATCCAAAGTTTAGCTCCTAAGGATTTGTAGCGTGATTCTTGCGCCCTTCAGAATATTTAACGCCCTTTACTTGAATAAACTAATCAAGGCCAACAATTAGGAAAATAAAATTTAGTAATAGCATTGTCTACTACATATATATTATGGGCGAGTACCTCATAACCTTATAGATAGGCATCAGTTAGGAGCTAACGTGGTTCGCTATAAAATAAAATTTAACATGGTTAAGAATATGCAAAGAATAAAGACATTTTAACTGTTTTGATTTTAACCCGAGGGAATGTGCATTGAAGAGGAAAGAGGCAAAACTATTCCTTAACAAATAAAAATCATGATCATCAAATGTGGACATTTTTGCCCACTCATTAACCCTTCTCAACATCCAAATCACACTCTTAAGAAAAAAAGGAAGAAATGCTTTATAAATCACACTTGGAAGGATTGCCACACAATTATGTTCTTTTGTACTTAACATTAAAGGAATCTTAGAAGATATGAGAATAAGAGGGATCTTTTTTAATTCAAACCCAAATTGAGACTACATTATGTAAGATCATTTGTGTAGGGAGTATAACAGTGTACACGAAGAAATTTGAAAGGGCTAAGCTAAGTAACAGTGAGATGGGAGGATGTGAATTTTAATTATCTATAATTAGAATTATGCAAAGTATGAGTTGCTTCAAATGAAACTATTAAAAGGAGTGTTAGATCCACTATTTTGGGACTAAGCTCCTTAATAGTTCACCTTTAAGGACTTATATTTCTTCTATTAAGATTAAATATGATTTTCTCTTCATAGGATGGATTTTTGTTTTATCAATGAGTATCCAAGGCATATAGCTTTTGGCACTTAGATTCTACATGTTCCTCAGAAGTTCTTTATCTTTCATCTTGCATAAGGGTTGAAAATTTATTCTTCTTGCTTTTATGTAACCTTCCACCCTTGAAAGGTCATATGTATGTTATACTTTTAGTTGTGATGTCATACTTTTGATACTGTTAAAGGCCATCTTGTATGTCTAATATATATTTTGTAATGTGCGATGGAGTCATCATTGAATTAGTTTGAAGATTTATGTATCCCAAAAAATCTATCCAATTTAACTGTTATCAATGAATAAATGAATTTGATCGAGTTAAATTACTCTTATATATATTTTTTGAAGAGAAATTAATAGGTCAGAATGTTGGTTAATATGGTTTTTGGGAGCCTACAATTTTCCTCATAGTCTGCTCCTTAAAGTCCTAAAATAGGTATCATTAAGGTGTTCTTAGGAGCTCAAGTTGGATTTTCATTTGACTTGGTGATAGTTCGGTAAATTTTACACTTGAAATTTAAGATGTGTAGAGCTTCGTAGGTTTACTTTATTGGTAGTTCTTTTCTTTTTTACTTTTTTAAATACTTCATGTATTATTTAAGGATAACACATCTGATTATACAACAGAAATTACCTTGGTTATATACTTGATTATATTGATTGGTCAAGTGATAGTACTACTTTTTGATTTTGATTGAAGCAAGCAAACCAAAGACGATGTGTATGTAATGTGAGGAGGGTTAAACTTAAAGAAAAACACAACATGCAATGTGTAATTAAGTAGAAAAGTTTAATTTTGATAAGTAAAATAAGTCACATGACTACAATTTTTATTTTTACAGATTATCTAACATCCGTTTTATGATAATACGTGCATGGATTATTAGAGATATCTAATCACTCAAATTTCAAATCCGTGTAAAAGAATTCAAATTCCTATTATTTGCATAAATGTTGAAGAAATATGGCATAAATTTTGAAATAACATACAAATAGATTCCTACAGTTATCAAATCACTTAAATCAAGTAGGAAGTTGAAATCCGATAGCTCAAAGGATATTGTCATCCAATTTTTGGAATCATTTTTGTCTTCTCTTGAGACTACTTTTTTTGGGTTTTTATTGGACATGCACAAGCATAGCCGATTGCAACCTCGTGGTAGTGTCACAATGCTGCACACAATAAAAATTGTAGCCCAAACAAACCATTATCGTTTATGGTACCACGGTGCCTGAAGTAGACTTTGTGATGCTCATTAAACACAATTTAATGTTGGTATTTAAGCCTTAGCTTTTTTGGCTACGAGGTGGTCCTACAGTTATGATAGCGCTGTGATGCCTTACGTAAAAATATTAATGTCCCTATCCACATGAGTTATTATTCGAGTATAAAGCAACAATGTTGTGCCATCCGATTATCTATAAAAAAATGACAGAGTTGATAGTTTCTATATGTCTTATTTTTTATGATGAAACCATGCTTGCCTTTCCCTCATCCTTAAAGATCTTCTCCCTTTCTCTTCTAAGCATGTCTCTGATAAAACGAAAGAGACCACCCTCACTAGTAGAGGAAGATCATGATGCAACCCAATTTGTCAGCCATTAAGCTATGTATAGGTACAAGGATTTCGAAGATTACCAGAATATTAAGGGTTGAATTGTTATCAGCCTCATGAGAGGTTGATCCCAAAAAATATAGTTGTGTAAAATTTATAAAGTTAACTTCGCTTTACAACGGTGCTAAAAATTTGCTGTGATATTTTATGAATAGTAACATTAAACACTTAAAATTGGGATTCTACGCAAGTATACATATAGTTATCAAGTAATGTAAGACTTTCTATTTAAGTCACAAATATCAATCCCACGAGGAAGGTATAAATTTAAAATGATAAATTAACTAGGAAATTCACAGAAAAAAAATAAAATTACAGTCACTAATTTTGAATGTTTGAGGTATATCAGAACCAAAATTATTAACTACTAGCAAAATTGAATTGCAAAGTTTAAACAGTAACTACCAAACTATGTTTAAGTGAGGAAGTTATCTAATATGAAAAAGCATCTTTCTTCAACCTTCCCACTACAATGAGTTTTTTTGTGAGATAAGATGAAATAAATGGTTTAAATATGTGTTGTGCTAAACAAGAGTAATTTTAATTCTCTACCCTGATTCAGTATTATAGAAAATCATTGACTAATCTCAGGTTTAGTCCCTAAATCCGTGGCTAGGCTAGGAGGATACTGGCTCCCACTCCAGAGCTCCCACTTCCCTTCCCATGAAGGCTAACTCTCGCTTTAGTTCTTAAACACTAAGTTTAAATTGGGGATTTTAGTCTACCGCCCTAAGATCTCTAATTCTACACCCAACAATGTATATTTCCCTATTTTTTTGCACTTAATTCCATGAACGAAATACTCCTTCATGGAATTAAATGTGATTCTCACTCTGTTGTAGAACTCATACTCCATTTTTCGGATCATATGTTTCACAACATATTTTAACAATTCAATTGGTTAGATCGAAAAGTAAATTAAGAACGAATTGAAAAACCATCACAATTTATTTTATATTTTAACATTGGCACATCAAAATTATCTCTTCATTTCACTATATCTCAGAGTACGGAGAAATATAAAGGAAATTACTCAGACTTTATGAGAAAGATACAACAAAACACAAATTTCATATATAAGAGAAAGTTCATACAACAATAATAAATAAACAACACTTATCTGAAACTCTTTCTCAAAGTAAATCCCTTGTAGCCTCTCTTAGGAAATGTAGGAAGAAGAAGTCTCTTACTTCTCTCCCTCTCCAACACTTCTTAGAGAAGAATTCACACTTAAAATCACCATAAAAACTCAAAACTATAAAAGAAATAAATGATTAATGGTATGGAATGGCATGGAAGAAAATGGAAAGTGGTTGAAGGGTGCGAAGAGGCATGAAGAGTGGCGAAGAAGACTTTTTTTTCTGATCAATTTTGACTCTAAATAGAGCCTAGGGTCGGTTTTCAAAAAAGTGCAGCCAAAAAATCCTCAAAAGGCATTCAAATTTGTTGAATCTTCTAGAAATAGGGCTTGCACCGACACCGCCAGAGGACATTTAATTTAGGCAGTGCTCTATCAAACAACACCATCAGTGCGTAGTCTAGCGTCGTCGATGCTGAACAATTCATCAAAAAATCCATTTTGACTTCGAATTTCATCCTTTTTGCTCCACGTCCTAAATATCAACAATCTGCAATAAAACATAAAAAATACCTTCCTTTAAGGTGCAATATCACGAAAAATGAGTATAAAATATTAGTCAAAAAATGCATGTATTTTTGGTGTATTAGAGGCTGAGTGGATTTTGTGTGAGATATTGCTCACACAACCATGACTATCATCTAAGAAATGATATTAAGCGCATGGGAATTCATAAATTACAGATTTTACATTAAAGGTTGTGGGGTGTCTTTTGGACAAAAAACTTTCAATAAAATATACGACTTAGCTTGGTATGTTGAGAAATTTTTCACTAACATCATCATTTACGGTCCTAATTATTATAAGTTATTTTTATTCCTCACTGCAAGGGGAACCGGTAATACCTCATTGGACAATGCTAAGGGGTAACCCATCAATTTCTTTAGCAGCGCCTTCAGTTGAGAGTTAAAATCCTAGCTCTTCTTTAACTCTTCAAAATGGCTGTGTAGTCCTCAAATGAGTGTGATGACCCAAGAGCACACCACATTGAACTATATCATCTTGGAAGAATACATGATCAGACATTGGTTGCGACAACCACCTATCCCTACTCCATTTTCTCAAGGGGAGCACTACGGTCATCATTGGCCACCCTTCCCTATTCTTCGCTTCATAAATCTAGATAAGGTATATTACAAACCTCAAGAAAAGAAAGTGGGCCCAATAAAGCCCATCATGGGAGCTAGTTTCCAAGCCTATCATGTTAATGTCCTAAGGGGTGTAAAGGTCATTTGGGCTCCTACTCCTCCTCCCTCGGTATACTCTGCTAAGGAGTAAATCTAAAATCTATAGGTTGGTGTGGCATTGGTCGACCAACAGATCGACCTCTACATTCACTAGTTTGCCTACATGTAACATAACCAGAGCAACCAGTTTACTTGACTAGGTCATCTTATGAGCAACACTAGGGATGACTGCATTCCATCATCTAAGTTCACCTGCTTCTAGAAAGTCAGTCCTAGGGTTATGAGCCATGATAATGATAAAGATGGTGTTGCAGTGATGAGTACATGGTCGCTGAGATGTAGTCATTCCCTTTAGTGCTCTTATAGAGAGAGAGAGAAAGAGAAAGAGAGAGAGATGAAGGACTTTTTGGTTTCTCACCATGCTCACATGATGTTTAGTTCAATGGGCATTTTTAATTTTTCTTTCATCGGATATGATTGTTCTCTCATGTGAGGACAAGTTCTATGATGGTTTTCCTATATGTGGAAATTGTATGTATTTATATGGCATTTACCTTAGATCATGACTTATGGTATTAATTATGGTTGTCCCATTCTGTTTCTCTCCTAATAGGGAAGGTGGAGGAATTTTGATAATATCCTTGTTATTTTGATTCATCGTACATGTTCTATAGTTGTATTTTTTTACCTCATCATTTTTTCTATCTCTCAGTTTAAGTGCCTCTGACAACATTTGGAGTGCTAAAAAACCAACGTGTCTCTAATTTTTTGCTTTAAAATAGCCTTAGTGACTTCATCAAGATCCTAAGAGAAGACCCTTTGCTTCTGCACTTACCTGTTATACAGGTAGATGTTTGCATAGGTAACACCTCTTAAATCTAAATTTAGAATTATGGTTTTAGTGTAGTTAGACAATTTTGTACACAACCATGATTTATTAGCTTTCCTAATTATTATGCACTTTATTTGTTTGTAGCATACATTATTGGGTCTCACACTTGTACACTAGTATGTTAGGCCAAATTTTACCTTAAATTAGAATGTATCCAACATGGAGGAGCTTAATAATAATCTGAGCAAATGCATTTTTTGTACGTGATGCTTAGCCCTCTTTTCAATGGATACAAAACCTTACATGTTGAATGAGAAAGCCTGTAAAAACTTCTTTTTTTTTAGTCTTTTTTAGATTTTCTTTATTTACTCTTTAGTGCCCTTTATGAGAGTATATATTCAAAATAAGGAATGAGTAAGACTCCTAGAGCTTAGAAAAGGTAACATAAGGAGAGGACTAAGAGTTATTTGCTTGTGACTCAGACTTTTTGTTTTAACTTGTATATTTTATGTGTGGTCCTAGAAACAAGTATGTATATGCAGAGCCCTCTCACCATTTTTGTTCTCGACATCGTAGTCACCCAAATGGCACCAAGCCTCTTACTTTTTCAAATTGAGTGTTTCTTTTATACCATTTTTTATGTGTTTAATATTTTTAATCCCTATTATTTGTCCCATTAAGATCACTATTAGGGTCATTGAATTTTTTTTTAATAAAATATAATCATAAAAATATTATATTTGTAAAATTTAAGACTAAAAGATTCAAGACTTTTAAATTTATTATTCTATTTCTGTCAATTTCATTCCAACATGACTTTTACGCCAGTTTTAAAATAATAAAAAAATGCATGAATATATCTTTCATTCATACTAATAAGTCCTCCATAATGAAAATATCTTAGATCACTACATACATGTAATGTGACCCAAGAAAAAATGCTCTTGATTTCTAATATTACTTACCTAGCTTATGTTTTAAATAATTAGGTGGTTGTCTAGTGTAGTATGGGGTGTTAGAGGCTCTCTTGATCCATAAGGGATTGTAAGCCATTTGTCGGGTAGCTCAAGTTTGCAGTGGATTACTGTTCCCCTACATTCCTCTATAGAAATTATATTCATTCGATGGTATACATAATCTATATTCTACATGTTTGGTGTAGTTATAGTATTAAAAAATTAAGCATTTATTTCCTTTAACTTTGGATCTATTTGGTTACTAGGACAATGTTACAAATAGGATGATAATGAAGTGATCCCAAGTTGGGTTAGGTCGACTAATTTTATAGCTTAGTCAATCTAGGGTCCCAATAGCCTAGGAAGATGGGTCCATATAGTACTGATGAACCTATCCCTACCAATTAAAGTTTATTTTTATTTTTTCTATTGATCTAACCATTTGGACAGATTATTTTCCATTTTAGAGTCTTTCTGATTGGGCTTATCATATACCCTTCTAGCTCAGTGGTGTATACATACCAAGTTATAGTGATTCATTCTTTTTTTGATGACCTAATTCACCTATGACGACTAAGGGATTTCCCTTCACTATCAATACAAAGAATCTTCTTAGTTGTCAATATTTATTAGAGTGTTTTGAGTGAACACAACACTTTCTATTGTGAGATTTCCTAGGTTTTTCTTAGGATGTAATTGATTGTGAAGATAATAAATTGTGTGAGGTCTGTTTGAATCTAGAATAAAATAAATTTGATTTTGTAGTGTGGTTTGGTTACGTGGGTCTTTTAATAGGATCTTTATCGTATATTCTCTCAAATTGAGAAAAGTTAATAATTTTTATAACTGATCTTATTAAATTTGTATTTTGAAGATTCTTTTATATAAATATCTTCATATCTACTCTTTTCTCCATTTTGTTAATTTTTCTCAGATTTTGACCACCTTCAATCCATCATTTATTTTTTAGTTTCTTTAAGTAGGGGTGACCTAGAAAAGGTAATTTGGACATGATCGATGCTAAGGAATTCGTTTTAGCTAGATTCAATAAGTTAAAAAGAAAGTGCTGAGAATAAAATTTGATTTACTTCACAAGGGATAATGACTGCCTCAACAATTAGGAGTTGTTTTTGTATCGTTCAATCCTTATTTCGAAGATTATCTATTTTAGACAACCTAAATTTTCAAACTTTACTTTATCGATTCATGTTTGTCCATTTTGTTGTACGACTACTTGGGAAAAATATTACGGCATTCTCATCCATCTAATATGCCCTCTAGCATGCTAGTAGCACACTTTGAGGGCTTTGGTTGCTGTTGAAGCCTCTAAGCCCTTTGCTACACCAGTTATACACCTTTAGTGTCTTGTAATCACTTTACCTTTTTTCTTCTAGCCTTTTGGCTATATGTGTGGTGCTATGATATCCTTATATTCTTCTTAAATCAAGATGCACCTTTTACTTGCTTTTGGTAGAATTGTGATCCTTTCTTTTGGATTTCTATATAAATATTGATCTTTTTTTATAGTAGCTCTTCTTTTGTCAAAGGTATGGCCTAACATATTATGGTTATTATTGATTTTATAGAATGAAACAATATGTCCTTGTCTCTATAATTTCTAGCACCGACGTAGGCACAATTACCTTTGGTTTTGTCAATCAGCCCATCTATTTTGTGGAAGGGAACTCAAATTTTGAAGGGGCATCAACAGAGAATGTGAAGTTAAACACGTCTGAATATTCTGGTGGTAGCTTCTTATTGACCTCACTTTTGGTTGATGTTTAGTTTTCCTCTTCAGTAACCTAGGGTCTAGCCATAGGACTTTCCTGTTGACTATTCCTAGAAAACTAGAAAAGGAACCCTCACCATTAGAAATTATACAGTCCTCTTTGCTCAACTTGAAGTTTCACATATTGGTCCTAACCTCGAGCACTTAGTAGGTAGAGTCAGTGTAGGGGAGCTCAAGGTGTGCTCCCATAGGACTGCTTGCCCTTAGGGTTGACACTTGGTGTTGGTTAACAACGACTTTATATATGCTTAAAAATACAAGAATTTAATACCGCTGCTAGAAGATTTAAATCCCCGGCAACGGCGCCATAAACTTGACAGTGACTTTTTTATATACCTAAAAATACAAGAATTTGAAAACACTACTAGAAGATTTAAACCCCTGGCAACGGCGCCAAAAACTTGATGCAACTTTGCTTCACATCAACTTTATACATGCTTAAAATTATAAGAAATTGACACCACTACTAGAAGATTTAAACCCCCAACAATGATGCCAAAATCTAGATGCAACTTTTAATATGCAAGAATTTATGAACCCAGATTTATATATTTATAATGATTTTGTAAAGTCACAATTTCAAACACAAGTATACGTATTGCTCAAGTAATACAGGGCTCTAGTGGAGTCTCGTTTATTGATCCCACACGGAAGCAAGGTAAGAGGTCCTTAGTCAAATTCTAATCTACTACAATTAGTCCTTAGTTTGAAATGTTGGTTAAAATGAAGTTTTATCTAGCAACTACTCTTAAATGGAAGTGTTAAATGTAAAGATAGTAACTATAACTAAATGCAAATATTAATTCTAAAGATAACCCTTTTTGGATGAATTGGTTTGGAGAATTTTGAGATATTAAAAACTACTATTCTTATGTAATGAATT
>NW_018165173.1:288556-290616 GCF_001263595.1 Phalaenopsis equestris
AGAGGATCCCGGCTCTCACTTCGGAGCTCCCACGTTCCCCTCGCCTGAGGGCTAACATCTCCATTTCAGTACTCGAACAATAGGACTGAATTGTGGATTTTAGTCTGTCACCCTAAAATCTCCAATTCTACGCCCATCAAAGTATATTTCTCTATTTAGTTGCATTCAACTCCCATGAACTTAACTGTCTATAGAATCTGAATGTGGTTCTACTTTGTTAAGAATTACACAGCCCTCTTGGGTCTTAATGTAATTACAACTAATTTTAATACTACAACAGGCCTTTATTGTAATGTAAATAAAGTGCAAGTAAGAACCATCACATTTATAATTAAATCTGCTTCTAAAATGCATCAAAAAATCCTAAACACCAATTATACTCATGAAAAAAGAAAAGTAAACTGAAAACAATGGCATAATCTTCTCATGCCACTATTTCCAAAGAAGAAGAAAGAGTAAGAGAAGCCCATAAAAAAGCACGAAGAAAACACAGCAGAAACTTCATTTAACCAAAGAAAATGCACTAGATAAGTGTTTACAAAACCATAAGATAATGAAGAACACAATACTTAGCTTTTTCCCTTTGGAAGAAAGAAGAAAATCTCTCCCACAAAGTCTCCCGCCAATCCATGCAATGCTAGAAAATCTCCTTACAAATTCTCTCAAAATCCCCTCTCCAATCTCTCCAAAAAGGTAAAAATCTACATTTCTACTCCAATTCTAAAAACCCTAAACTTTCTCCACATTTTTCTTAACATTCCTCTCACACATAACCCTCTTTTTCTAACCTAAATTTTTTCTTTTAAAGTGTAGGGATGAAGTTTGAAGAGTTGCCATAAAAAGATTCCTTTCAAAAAGTGTTCAAATACATTTAATTTCGGCTCATAACCACCAAAAGTCGATCCATAGTCGTCTAGGGCGCCGTTAGCGGGCTCGAGGGCGTTGTTTGCGAGCTTTTCTGTCATTTTTTGGTCTTCTCAGGTAAATCTCACTGTCGGCGCCGTTTTGGCGCCGTCGGCGAGCAGACTGCGCAGCTCCACTGTTTCGCCTCCCCTGGCTCCTTGGCTCCATTTTAGCTCTATTTCGCCCCATTTCAGTTGCATTGTCTTCCTAACAGATAGTCCTACAAAATAAACATGAAAACAACCTTCCTTTAAACTGTAATATCATTCAAAAATATGCAAGAATTGTAAAAGAGATTAAGCATCAAAAGACTTATCGAAAAGTGACAGCAAAATTTCATTTCTTGCTCGTTTTTGCTCTAAATTTCACCGTTTTTGCATCTTTTTGCTCCAATGATCATAATTAATCATACCTACAACAAAACATCAAAAATACCCTTCTTTAAAGTGCAATATCATCAAAAACAGTGTAAAATAGGTATGAAAATCTCAACATATTTTTTTTGGTCAAAATCCCTCAAACTTACTATTACTTGTCCTCAAGTAATTTTAGTACTACATAAAAGTTATGTTCTATTGTAGTAAAGTTTTAATTTAAAAATACTATAAGTTTGATTTAATTAAATATCATATTGAGATTTTCAAAAAAACTTTAAGTAATTAAATTAACTCTGTAGGTACCAGATTATCTAGTCATCAAGTTTAAAGTTTCTCCACACTTTTCCTAAAATTCCTCTCACAAAAAATCCCCTTTTTCTAACCTAAATTCATTCTTTTAAAGTGTAGGCATGAAGTTTGAAGAGTTGCCACAAGAGTCCTTTCAAAAAGCATCCAAATACATTGAATTTCGGCCCATAACTGCCAAAAGTCGATCCATAGTCGTCCCGGGCGTCGTCGGAGGGCTCGAGAGCGTATTTTTGGTCTTCTCGGGTAAATCTCACCATTGGCGACTGTCGGCACTATTTTTGGTGTGGAGTTTGCCCGTAAAAAGCTGTCGGTCATCGGAATTGAAATCCCGTTGCCCGCTTCGGAAGGACATTAAAAAAATTTAGTTTTGAAAAAGATGAAGTCAAACTGACCCCATAATTTTCATAGTTTAGATGAAAGAGCACTTTATCTCAAATCCTGTATCTATCTCGAAGGATGAACACAAGAATT
>NW_018165173.1:290857-291259 GCF_001263595.1 Phalaenopsis equestris
TACAAGATTATCTAGTCATCAAGTTTAAGAGTTCTAGTTTTCTATTCATTTCAAGAATGACTATATGTTGTAATATCAAGTCACTTAGAATATTTAAATGATAGGAACTTCATGAGAACACTATTAGTAAAAGATGTTAATCCATAAATATAAGTTCAGAAATGTATTTAGGTTTTCTCTTTAGGTAGGTTCAGTGAAACCAATTTTTGATTAGGCATCTCCTCAAGCTTCTCCTCACTTTTATATTTTTTTCTTTCTTTTCTTTTCTCTTTTTCATATGGATTGTTTTCAATCCTACATATTTTTCTTTTCTCTTCAGGGATTGTAGTCAATCCTTTCTTTTTTCTTTTTCAAGTGAGAATTACTATATCTAGATAGCCTTTAATGATTTTGAACATCACC
>NW_018165173.1:291625-303362 GCF_001263595.1 Phalaenopsis equestris
CCTTACTTTAAATAGTTAACTATAGTCTTATTCTCTTATACTAAATATCTCAATCTACAAAATTAATTTTCATCACAAAAATATTCCTTTAAATCTACCATAATATTTAAATATCTAGAAAATATAGTTCTCTGAATTAAATTCACTACATAAAATCATATTAATAATTTTTGAAAATATTTAAATTGTTAATCTTTTTCTTTCCTCCCTTAGCAAAAATTTCTAAATATTTTATAATTTAATTCCATAAAATGTAGCAGAAAAGAAAAATAATTAAATCTCCTAGCTACGGCAACATCCTATCCAATTTATATACATGCATAATCAGGATAGAATGACAGCATAAGAAAGTAAATCTAGTCTAAAACATGCATGCAATAATATTAAACTAAAAGGAAGTATATTCACTGCTTCTTGGTTTGAATTTTAAGCACTTATGTCTGAAACATAAGTGCGCATGTATAGCTGTGGCTATATGTGAAACCATCAAGCAAGGTCGTAAGTTGGACTGTCTTTTAGGGTATCAGGCCTTGATGATAAAAACATTCAGTGGTAGAGCGAAATAATATTATATCCTACAACATCGGAACCCAATTCAGGGACCTGGTGAAACGTAGGATGATAATATGTTTAGTGCAGAAAATATAAGTAGGGAGAAAAATAGTTTAGAAATTCTATCTACCACAAATTTCTATAAAAAACATCTACAATTATTTATTAGGATAGAAAACATGTATTAGAACGTAATCTAAACTAAACATGCTAGATTGAAATTAACTGAACAAACTTCTAACTAGCATAACATGGATCAACATTGGAATATAAAAATGGTCTTTAAGTCTTATACATTGTAACACAAACACAAACACAAACAAAGAAACAAGATAAATGAGGTCAATTCTTCCTCAACCTCATCCCATCTCACTAACTTCCAATTTCTAACGGAATCCCTACATAAATATATTGGGTGCTTATAAAAGATTTTATAGATTCTAATCCCAAAGATAAGTTTATTCCTGGTATATTGGTTCTCGAGCACCAACACCAGACATCACCATATCCGCAACTCTAATAGTTATAAGGATAGTGTAATAATCCATAAGTTACTCATCAAATAGGTTCGCGACTCCTATCAAATGAAAACAAAGTCAAAGAAAGGAAGTAACAAAATTGAGATGGAACTATCGATGTAAAATGTCATAATGTCTTTTGTCAAACTCAAGTCTAGGTGAGACCCGAGTTGTAGTGGACTCGTCAATCCAACTACAACAAGAGAACATATAAGTCTAACCATAATAAGAATTTAATGAATCATCTACCTCATGACACATAAAAAGCAAATAAAAATACTAACAATCCAAACCTCTATCAAACATCAAGCAAATAGATCAATCCACATTAAAGCAAACACAATACAACACTAACAATCATGACTCTTAAGCATACTAAATCAAACCACACAGATAACTATGGGTTGCCTCCCATAAAGCGCTTGATTTAATGTCACTAGACCGCCAACCTAGCCCAACAAATGATTCCACTTGGATCAAAATTCTAATTAGTTAATCCTTGGTTAATAGCACAATTTTTTCCAGATCCAGGGATTCCTACAAAGTCCTCAAATTTAAATTTTTCTTTCAGCTCTTCCTTTTCATATTTATTCATATCCTTGTTCCTCATATTTCTTTTTAGATTCAATACTCTTCTAGTAATTTTCTCAATTTGCATACTAATATCATCCTTGAAATTTATAAGAAATGGATCTTTATATGTTACTCCATGATCTCCAAAATTTTGGATCAGATTCTCTCTAGATAATTCAGATTCTAGATCAATATCTTCTATGTTACTCTCCTGTTTCAAATTATCTTCCAATTCTGCAGGAATTTCTTCAATTGATTTTTCAATTTCCTTATCCTTATCTCTCAATTCAAAGCTCTTTTGAAACAAATCCTCAAATTCTCTTCTAAATATCAGTTCAATCATTTTATCTTGTTCATCATTCAATTCAGGTTTTTCTTGTGATTGAGTCAAATCTAAAGATATAAAGACTGGTGGTGTAGATGAATTCCCTAAATTGGTAGACTTTAAAATAGTACAGGGTACATTCATCTTAAGTTCATGAGATTTCTCAATATATGGAATTAACAGTTTGCTATTTTTGGTAACGTCCATCATTTCACACCTCTCCTGAACATACATACAGTCTTCTTTAAACAACATTTTAGACTCATCATGAAAGCCCATATCGATCTCATCTGTTAAATTACTCTCAAAACTTTTGTGAAAATAGTTTTTACTTAGATAATCAATTTCATCCATCCGAAAACAATCAACATCATTTCTCCCAGCTGGATATTTCATAGCCTTTAAAATATCAAAAGTGGTTTCATGGTCATTAATATTCATAGTTAACTTTCCTTTTTGCACATCTATCATAGCTTGTCCAGTAACAAAAAAAGGTCTACCCAAAATAATGGAAATATCTTTATCTTCCTCCGTATCTAATACAATAAAGTCCATAGGAAAGATAAATTTATCCACTTTAATAAGCACATCTTCTATAATCCCTTTTGGATAAATGATAGATCGATCAGTTAACTGAAGAGTTATAGTAGTGGGAGAAATATCGGCTAAACTAAACCTTTTAAATATAGATAGAGGAATCACATTAATGCTCGATCCTAAATCACATAAAGCTTTTCCACATAATCTTTTTCCAATTATGTAAAGCTATGAGGATCTTTAAGTATTTGAGGAAGCTTTTTCTGAAGTATAGCGCTACACTCCTCACTTAGTGCAATTGTCTTGTAATCCCCAAATTTTATTTTCTTATTTAATATCTCTTTAATAAACTTTGCATAACTTGGTATCTATTCCAAAGTTTCGGCAAAATGAATATTTATCATTAACCTCTTAAGTACATCCATGAACTTTGAAAATTTTTATCCAACTCATGTTGTCTAAGTCTTTGAGGAAATGGAGGTGGTGGTCTTTCCAAACTGATTTTGGTTGGAGATATTAATTTTTCCAGATCCTTAGAAACATGTTCTTCAGGTCTTTTAGTTTTCTTTGTTTCTCTCACAACATTTTTCTCTTTTCTAACTACATCCTCTATCTCTCTTCCACTTTTTAATTGGACAGATTCTACTTGTTCATTAGTGTTCTCTTTGGGGTTGATCTCAATGCTTCTAAGAAGTGCTCCTTGGGGTCTATTGCAAAGTGAATTAGCAATTTGTCCCAAATGATTCTCTATGTTTCTAATCGCAGCATTTTGACTTTGCAACTGGTTTCCCATTTGCAATATCAATTCTTTCATAGACATTTTGTGCAATATCAATTCTTTCATAGACATTTTGTTATTCTCAAATTGTTGATCATTGTTAGAGTCTGATGGATATGAAGGTCTATAGTTTGTGTTCCTCTGATTATTCCAATTTTCATTAGGATTTTCATGATTATTTTCCCATTTTTGGTTTCCACCGTTAGTAGTATGCTTCCAGTTAAAATTAGGATGGTTCTCCCAACCTGGGTTGTAAAAGTTAGAGTACTGGTTGTTTATGGTATTTAAAGCATCATATGATAAGTTAGAATCAATCAAATGCCCTAATGAACTTTCCTTACTTGCTGGAGTAAATTGAGTTTGGTTCATTCCAAATTGGTCCAACTTCTTTGATATTGCAGCAACTTGAGATGCAAGAATTGAAATCTCATCTATATCATAAACAATGGCTACTTTTTTTAGGATTTACCCTTGTAGAGGGCCATTGAAATTCATTTGTAGGCATTTCTTCAATTAATGCATATGCTTCTTAAAATAATTTTGACATTAATGATCCACCAACGACAACATCAATTATAAACCTAAGGGATTCTACTAACCCATTATAAAAAGTTTGAATGATTAACCAATCAGGCAGAGCATGATGTGGACACTTTCTTAGGAGTTCCTTAAATTATAAGAAAAGACAAACCACCTGCCATTACTGAAACCAGCATTCCAGATGTGGTTGATCTTTATGAAAAACGGGAGCGATCCAATAGTGTCTCTGTGATGTTCATAAAGACCAAGATATTTGTTGGTATCCATGGTTTTGTCGAGCAGCATAATAAAGTCAAGGACCTTCTAAAAGCCATCGATGAGCAGTTTGCAACATCTGACAAGGCTATGGACAACACCTTAATTATGCAATTTTCATCCATGAAGCTCACCGAAATTAAAAGCGTGGGTGATCATATCATGCACATGAGGGACATAGAGGCTCAGCTTGAAGCTTTGGAAGTTAAATGGATTTACGTAATGCCTCAATGAAGTATGATGACTTTCCAAGTTATTATTTTTAAAGTTTTCCATTTCGATTTCTAGTTTTTTGAGTCCACTTTGTATTTTTATTTTTTTCATTTTTTCAAACTCGGGATCATAAGGCATAAGTCCTGTAGATCCTTTATTTTGCAAACGCAACACAACAAACACAACATTAGCAATTAAACAAACAAAAAATGAAATATATTCAACACAACAAAATATTTTCACGAACACCTTATTTTTCACACAAACAGTTCTTTATTTTAACACATTTTTATATAAAAACAATTTTCACACAAAAATAATTTTTTTGACGACATTATAGTTTTCAAAGTTTAAGCCTAATTACTTCAACTAAAATTCTCCTAAAGTTCTTACCGAAGCTTCCCCGGCAACGACGCCAAAAACTTGACAACGATAAATGTTACTTGTCCTCAAGTAACTCTAGATTTTAACTCTAACTAAAAATATGACTCATGGCAAAGAGTTTAACTTCTAGATTTCCATATTTTATTCCACTAAATATAATAACATAACTTAAGAAAAATGTAAAATAACTCCAGTTAATACTAAAAGGATAAGAATATCTAGCAATCAAGTCTAAGAATTTTGATTCTCTATTCTTTTCAAGGAAAATTGCAAATTTTCATATTAAAGCCACTTAGAATATCCATATGAAAAAGAAATTCATGAAACTTTATTAGTAAATATAATAATACTTAAATATAAGTTTAGAGAATGTAGCCAAGCCTTCTTCTTTAAGTTGATTCAAGTGAAGCCAATGTTTGAATAGGCATCGCCTGAAGCTTCTCCTCACATCTTCTCTTTTGTTTTCTTTTCTTTTAGAATCATTTTCAATCCTTTTTCTTTTATTTTTTTCTTTTTTTCTTATGTGAGGATTACTCTATATGGATAGTCTTTAATGATTTTTAACTTCATTATCCTCTTCTTAAAGTTAAAAACTTTTCACATTCCTTCACTTTATCAATTTATATTAGCTTTAAGGATTTGTTATAAAATTTTATTCTTTTCTTCTTACATGAGTCTCTAAGATTTTTAATATTTCAAAAAATATAAATTCCTTTTCTTACAATAGAAAAACATAGTCTTATTCTCTCTTACCAAATATCTTAATCTTTAAAATTAACCTTTACTATTGAAAATTTTTAGTTAAGTTTACTTTATATTTAGAAACACAAATATAATTATCTAACGTTACCCTCTAATGCTAAAGGTTATGTTAAATTTAAAAATTTCTAAACTATAGCTAATTGAGGAAAAAAAAAATTAAGTTTCTTTCCTTAAAAAAGAAAATTTCTTTCCCCCCAAACTTAAAATTTTAATAGATTTTGAATGAAAAACTTAAAAAGTATAGACTGAAAGAAAACATTTAATATACAAAGAAAAGACTTACCTGTGGAAGGTTCTAATATTGAAAGTTAACTCTGAAATATTGCAGGTGCTAATATGAAAAGCTACAAAATTAAAACGTTAAATAACACATAATCATATAAAAATTTGCTGAGAAATAATTTACTATAAATTCATTCAACAAAGTACAAATAACTAACAACAGTACTAAAATGATTTCCAATGTAAAAACAATTTTACTATCCTACTGTTTACAACACAATGTCACATCTAAAATAAAGTAATGTACCACACTCTAAAAACAAACAATAACAATAACAAAGTTGTTGACCTCACTTTTGTTTGAGGTTTAGTTTTTCCTCTTTAGTAGCCTAATGTCTAGCCATAGGATTTTCTTGTTGGCTATTCCTAGAAAACTAGAAAAGGAACCCTCACATTAGAAACTCTAAACTCCTCCTTGCTCAACTTGAAGTTCCACATATTGGTCATAACCTCTAACACTTGGTAGGTGGGGTCAATATGAGCGAGCTCAAGATGAGACCCCATAAGATTGTCTGATCTTAGGGTTAGCCCTGGGTGTTGGTTTGGAGCTAAGGCACTTGTACTTACACTCACCAATAATCACTCACAACATTTAAACCCAAGATTGTTAACTTTGGTCCCTTGATCCTTTGGGAGACTCATGTAGATGGAAGTCGATCCATAGTCGTCTTAGGCTAGGGTTTAGCTAAGACCAGTACGTAGAGGACCCAAATGAGGATTCCATTAGTCCATAGCTCATTTATGGTGGTTAGCCCCCCCAAACCTACCCAAATTATCTAAACACCCCCAAATCCCAAATCTGGTCAAAATCCTCAAAATTCATCCAGAATACCAGAAATTAGCCAAAAATCATTTTAAATATTTTTAAAATACCAAAATTACCCTGAACTACCCAAAAATGCCAAATTACCAAAACACCCCCAAAATTACCAAAATTATAAAAATACCATTGGCACTCCAAACTTTCCCAAAATCTCCAAAATCACTCAAAATGTCTCCAAAACCCATTTTGACCCCTCAATTAAACCCAATTGGACCAATATGATCATTTTGACCAAACCCTCAAATTGCTTTTAAAGGCCAAATTTCCCCAAATTTACCTCAAATGTCCATCAATTTGGTCCCAATCTCCCTCAATCTCAATCCTAAACCAAATCCACCTTCCATATGAATAATTTAAACCAAATCTAAGATAAATTGGCACATGCTTTGAGCCCAATTTTGATCTAGGTCAAACCCCCAATTTTGGCTACATGACTTAATCTCACCAAATTGAACCATAGCCTACTCAATTTGCTCAAATTTGTGTTGAAAACTCTTCATAACAATCCTACATATCAAACTTGAACTTAAATTGGCTTTGGTGAAGCCTCAATTTCATTTAATTTTGACCAAACTCCAAAAAACCTCAGATCTCCAAAAAACCCCAGATTTACCCCAAATTGGCCATATGTCCAAATTCAACCAAATTGATTACCCTAACCCCAAAGTTGGCACCCAATTTATGTTGAAAACTCTTGATGACATTTCTATTGACCATTTTTAACAGTCAATTTGGACTTTTCCTAACCATAACCCAATCTAGACCCAATTCTAGGCCAACATGCCCAAAGTGACAAAAATTCCAAAATCCTTCAAATTGAAGCCCTTATTAAACTCAAATACACTTCAATCCTTCACAAAAAATCTTCATTACAATCATGTACACAATTTTGATCAATAATTTAGGCTAATTAACATCTCTAGCCTAACCTAAACCCAACACATAGCCATTTTGACCCACATGAACCCATGCACCAAAATTGGCCTAACCACAGGCACTAAGCTCCTCCTAAGGACCAGGTCAGACCCCTTTGGACCAGCCATGACTATGGACCAATGGATCCCCAAATTAAGGGATTCATTCCCTTTTTAAGCCTTAACTATAAAATCTCCTCCATCATTGATTGTCATAGGGTGTTAATCATCATTAGCCACCCCCTAACCTTCCTGAGCCAAGAGGTGACCACTCCCTAGCTGGTCAGCAACCTTGGTGGCTGGAAAATGGCCAAAAATTGAGCCACCACCCGAAAACTTAACCTAAATCAAACCTAAAGGCCAAATTAGCTCAACTTCTCTTTAGGGCGTCTCTGCCCTCCACATAAGCAATATTTTCCACCCCACAATTTGCCCTGGCAGCCAACCTAGTCCATTTTATTTAAAGCTCACCTCCGTGGCCAATGGAGGAGACCTAAAAATTTCTTAAGGAAACTCTACCAATTTGCTTTCAGTGACTCCCTAGAAACTCTTCAGTTCAAGTGAGTTCAATTTTGAGCTCAAAGTTTCAATTGAAATCAAGACAGAACTTCCCACATCTCCATAGTAAACCAAACTCTAATTAACTATGCAAACACCATCCGTACAATGAAAGAATTTGATTCCCCACAAACTCCCCCTCTAAAATAGCCTCTAAACTTGCTCTATACCAACACCTAAAATCGAGCTTGATCAAATTCATGCCTAGACCATTCACCAAGGCTTGGGACTTCATCTGGAGGTTCGTTGGGACCAATCGAAGCAACCACAACAACCACAACCATCTGATTGAGTGAGGCCACCCCTCTCAGACAAATGTATTGAACTCCAACCTTAAACCAACCTTATTTCAACCCTCCATACGCATTTACTATATTTCATACCGTATAATATGTATAGATACGTTTGTCTTAAGTAGATGAAGCACTAGGAATAAAGATATTTGGTTGAGTCTAGAGGGAGATTTTAAGGTTTTAGTGTGGACGGTTCTTAGGTTAGCCTAGTTGGGGACGATGACGGGGAGCTGTTTGATCGTGCTTTTATCTCATCAACGGACGAGATTTAGCCGGATGAACTCTTGGTGCATGAACCGCGGGTCGCGTGGTATGTTAGAGTGGAAAGCACAACAAATGGGAGCATGTTGCGTTGCTGTTCGGAGCTGCCTAGGATCCAGTCAGCATTGCGTGGTTAAGTTGAAAAATAGGGTATTTTTTGATTTATTTTAATGCATGATCTTCAAATATTAATATCTTGGTGTGGAAAAATCACAAAAATAAAATAAAAAATATCCTAGTGCTCAGTGAACAGAGGAGAACAATGTCGAAATTGTTTGAAGTTTATGTGATGAATATTTTATTTTTAAGTAATTAAATACTGATTTGAGTATTTTAACTCTCCATGCATGTAGACATTTCACCATGGCTAGATATTTTGCCATGTTGTTGCCTCTGTCTTAGGGGATATTCTCAGATTTTTCTAAAGTCAAAGAAGGCCTCTATACCGAGATCCATATTTTTCAGGTTCGTGTCTACTATTTGCATAAATAAATCATAATAATTAACATCTTTCTTAGAAAAATCAAAGAAAATTTGGAAGGTTTATTGTGACTAGAGAACCATTTGGAAAATTTTTCATGGGTCAAGTCATTAAGAACACACTTAAGTCTCACAAAACCTTAAAACACAAAGAAAATTAATTTAGAAAAATAATCATCTAAATGACTTAATCTTGACTCTACACTGTGACTTAAAGTTCAGAGAACTCCCAACAAAATTTTCAAATATTTGGAGCTCATTTGTTAACTTAACTTTATTTTCTAAGTTAAATGATATTTTTTATGCTAAAAAAATTTTAAATAATTAAAATATAAGTAAAAAAATCACAAAAATTAGTTTTGGGAGTTCTCTGTGATCAGAGGAATTTTTTAAAAATAAAATTGTAAATAAAATAAAAACTTCCTTTTTTAGCCACTTTTGAGTATTTAAATAATTAAAGATTAATAAAAATAAAAAAATTAATAAAATTCGTGAAAATGCTTTAAATTGTTTCCTAAGCACGTAGGAACAATTGAAGTATTTTTCCTAATTTTCTAAGTGAAGATATTGAATTTTAAAGCCTAAAATGATTCTTTAAAGGCTAAAAATGAATTTTGCTTTATATTTCACTTAAAAATTTCTAATAATTCAACAAAAAAATGAAAAAAATGTAATTTTATTTCTCTGGGTTTCTTAACCTCAAAGAGATTTAATAAAAATATAAAACTTAATTTTTCACTTTAAAAATATTTTATAATTAATTAATGATCCAGAATTTAAAAAAACTTTAATAATTCAACTTTATCTCAAAGAATCATGAAATTTGGTCCAAGTGTTTCTCTGGTATAAGTCTACCTCCGATAAAAATTTCAAATGATTAGGCTTTTTCTTGGTCAAGTTATAGAATTGTCTTTGAAAAATCCTATTCTTGTATATAAATAAATATATAAATTAAATTAAAAATTGAAAAATCACATTTTTTCTTGTGATGTCTTAATTGACCCATGAGTGAGGTGGGATGAAAATTCCAAAGTCATTTAAATTAAATTTCATGAATTATGAAATGATAGAGCCTTAAGGGCAAAAGTGTAATTTTAGAAATTTAGCCAATAGATCATTTCTCTAAGTGGGCAGAGGCAGTACCGTTACGAGAGGTTACGACACAGCATGTCCTTCAATTCTTCAAAAGCCAAATCGTTTATCATTTTGGAGTACCCCGAAGAATAATTTTTGACAATGGGACAGAATTTAAAAGCATCAAAATCAACAATTTCATCAAACGACACGGGATAGATTAGAGATACTCTACAATTTACTATCCCAGAGCAAATGGTCTGGTTGAAGCCTTCAACAAGACATTGGTACAAATTTTAAAGAAAACACTGGATGAAAATAAAAGAGATTGACACAACAAGTTATTAGATGCTTTGTGGGCCCACCGGATGACGTTTAGGACTCCCACTCAGTGCACACCTACATGCTTGTATACGGGTCCGAGGCCGTCCTACTATTAGAAGTTCAGACGCAATCTCTCAGAGTCATTGTCGCCAACCAGCTTACAACGGAAGAAACTGCAAAACTTAGACTTGAAGAATTAGAGAGTCTTGAGAGAAAATGACTTGAAGCACAAGAACATTTGGAACTTTACCAAGCAAGGATGGTACAAGCTCATGATAAATTGGTCCGCCCAAGGACATTCAAAGATGGTGACCTTGTCCTTGTGCTCAAAAGACCGATTCTTGCACACTGCAAGATAGGTGGAAATTTTGAGCCAACTTGGGAGGGTCCATTTGTCGTTGAAAAGGTCTATGCAGGAGGAGCTTGCCAGTTAGTAGATTTACGAGGTGAAAGACCCATGCTATTGATCAACAGACGATACCTGAAGACATACAATGCAAACTGAAATTGCTCGAAATTGCTTGATTTGAAATTTTTAAATTTAAATTGTTATGGGGTTATCTATTTGGACAATCCTCTCACTTTGTACTCTTCACTTCTTTCTCTTCTCTTCTCTTCTCTCTCACACACTCTCTCATGCTTTATCTCTATATCCTCTTCTACCTCCCTCCATGTCAGTCTCTGTCTCCTTTCTCTCCCCTAATCTCTCAACATCTCTTATATTCTCTCTCACATTCTCTCTCATATTCAATTCTTTATCTCCTTATCCCTCCTTCTTGGTACCTCTCTGTCAGAGTAAGAGAGATAGAGAGGGTTTTAAAGAGAAATAATGAGAGAATTTTTGGGAGAGATAATGAGGGAGTGTGTGGGAGAAAGGGGAGTGAGATAGAGATATGAGAAAGTAAGTTAAGGAGAGAGGGAAGGAAAAAATGAGAGAGCAGGGTGAGAGAGGGTAGGGTAGAGAGGAATTTGATCGAGGCGGGCAAGAGTAAGATTTAAACAGAGAGAGAAGGAAGAATGATTGAGAATGAGAGATAAGGATTGAGAGAAGGAGAGATAAAGAAGAGAAGCAAGTGAGCAAGAGTTAGAGTTAGAGATTAGAGAAGGATAAAGAATGAGGGAGGGAGTGATGGAAAATAGGGTCAATAGAACAAAAATAGGCATAGGAGAGGGGGTAGAAAGTGGGAGAACGAATGAGAGAGTGTGCGGGAGAAAGAGGAGCGTGATAGAGAGTTGAGAAAGTGAGTGAATGAGAAAGTGCAGGAAAGAGTGAGGGGAAGGTGAGAGAGGG
>NW_018165173.1:303396-323570 GCF_001263595.1 Phalaenopsis equestris
GGAAAGAGCAAAAGTTAAAGGGTGAGAGGAGGAAGAACAACAGAGAATGAGAGATCCATGGTATGAGAGAAGGAGAGATAAAGAAGAGAAGAGAGAGAGAAAGAGTTAGAGTTAGATATTTGATAGTGAAAGAAAATGAGGGGGGAGAAGGAGGGATGGAAAATATAGTGAATATAATAGATCAAGGCAAAGGAGGGGAATAAAAAAGGTAGAGAATAACCAGGATAAGTGAGAAATGGAGAGAAGAGTGATTTCTCTATCTCTCTCTCGCTCTCCCTCTCACTTGTCATCTCTCTCAGTCTCTCCCTATCCCTTTCTTTATGTCTCATCTTCTCATCATTCTATCCCATATGCTCACACTCTCTATCTCCTGCCTCCCCTCACTTTAACTTCCTTTGTCAATCCCTCTTTTACTCTCTCTACCATACTTCCCCTGTCTAACCTTCTTGCAATCATATTCTCTTTCACTCTCTTAATCTATCTTTTATCTCCCCTCTCTACATTTCTCCCTCCTTGTTCCTCCCCCACTCTACTCTCTCTTCTTGCCTCTCCATTTTACATTCTCTCTCGCTCTCTTTCTGATGCTTTATCTCTTTATCTTCGTCTACAACCATCCATGTCCATCTCTCTCCCTCTTATCTCTCCCCTTCTCTCTCATTGTCTCTTATATTCTCTCTCACTTTATCTCTCTTGTTCAATTCTTTATCTCCTTATTTCTCCCTCCCGGTACCTCTCTTTCAGATAAAGAATAGTAGAGAGAGTTATTAAGAGATAGTGAGAAAGGCAGAGTGAAAAAGAGGGAGAAAGAATGAAAGGGTGTGTGGGAGAAAGGGGAGGGAGATATAGAGATGAGAAAGTGAGTGAAGGAGAGATGGAAGGAAAGACAATTGAGAATAAGAGATGGCATGGTAGAGAAAGAAATATTTGAAAGAGGGCAAGAGCAAGAGTGAAAGATTGAGAGGAAGAAGAATGAAATAGAATGAGAGAAACATGGAGTGAGAGAAGGAGAGATAAAGAAGAGAAGTAAGAGAGCAACAGTTAGAGTTAGAGATTAGATAAGGATAAAGAACGATGGAGGAAGGGAGAGATGGAAAATAGATTGAATAGAACAAAGTGAGAGGCAGAGGAGGGGGGTAGAAAGGGGAAGAGAGTGACCAATATAAGTTAGAGAAAGAGAGAAGTGATTTCTCTATCTCTCTCGCTCTCCATCTCACTTGCTATCTCTCTTAATCTCTCCCTATATCTTTATTTATATCTCTTCCTCTCATCACTCTATCCCATTCGCTGTCACTGTCTATCTCCTACCTCCCCCTTTGTGTTTAGCTTCCTTTGTCAATCCCTCTCTTACTCTCTCACCATACTTTACCTCTCTCTCCTTATCGGCGCTACTTTTGGTTGGAGAGTTTCCCGTAAGAAGCTGTCGGTCACCGAAATCAAAATCCCATCGCCCACTTCACCCACTTCGGAAGAACATTTTAATTTACATATATATTTAGTTTTAGAAATATATGAATTCAAACTGACCCCATATTTTTTATAGTTTCAATGAAAGAGTGCTGTACCTCAAATCCTGTACCTATCCCGAAGAATAAACACAAGGCTTGAGAATGATGCTCGATAAAATAAACTAAGGAATATATGACATCCGTTTGGTCTACAAAACCTTTGTATTTGTCGAAAAGTTCCCCTATTTAATATAAAGAATTAAAGAGGGTTTATATTAAACTAGGTTCAAACATGCTTCATATAAGGGCAAACCCCTATAGTTAATTACATCTTAAATGACCAAAGTCACCTAAGAGGACTCTCGATAAAAATCAAGAAGTATTATCTTCAAGGAGTTTCAAAGGGTAGGACTTTTCAATGAGATTGGACGTAGAGGTGTGAAAGGGAATTTGTTCAAATTTGGAACATTTTGTTGAGTCTAAAGGAGGAAGAACTAGGGGATGTCATAGTTTGAGAGGAGAACCTCGGTGACTTGCCAAGCGATTCTAATGTTTGGCTTCAGTTTTGAGAAGGAATATTTAGGTGTTTCATCCTGCCAATTTTTTTTATTTAGGGCTTACATTTGTGTGAAAATATCACACAAATAGCCAAGAAGATGTGTGGATTTAGGTCGTGACAAACGACAACCTCAAAATCCTAAGACAAGTTCGGCCTTATATTGTATAGCAGGGTTATGCAAAGGCCTAAAGATAAGGTGAGGGTTTACGTTGCATAAGAAAACAACCTCAAAGTCTTATGGCTTTGTTGCTTATATGTAAGGAATGAAGATTGATTTAGCTGGGGAAGACAGGTTTTTCTATTGAAGATGATCGTACTGCCCACCATGCTAGCTCCAAGCTCCTTGCCTCGACGAGTTTGAGTTTTCTAGTGTGTCAAATTATGATGTCAAATCATGTGGCCCTATGGCTGAAGTTCTTTAAATTTTATGGGGGGCATATTAAAGTTGTTTAGAGTGACACAAATTAGGATCCTACGATTCCCTCGTTTCGGTACTACTATTTTCTATTGGATTCACTTAGTCCAAAAAAATTTATTAAACTCAATTTAATGAGTTCCATAATTTCATTTAAACCGTGGGAAGCCTTGTTAGCAACCATAGGTTACCTCCTCCGAGGAATTCCCAATCATCCAATAGAGACATCGTAATTTAGTTGCAATTGTAGTTTTGTGTGATGTTTGTGGTTAAATTTTGAGTTGTTTTATATTTTGAATGTTATGGCGGTGAATTTTATCTTGGATTTTTATCTTATTCATGCAGAGTGGCATCATTTTTTAGCATGAAAATGTGCAGGTATAAAAGTACAGTATGAAAGCACAAGAAAGACAACGCTAAAAACTATAAAAGTGTACCTATCAAAGTGTACCTAGCGAGTATTCTCATTCCACCAACTTTGCTCTGAGAAGTGAAGCTTCGATCAGAGAGTCTTGGCACGTTTGTTGTGATCCAAAGAGGCTAGTGATTGAGTCTCTAGTCTTAGTGTAAGGCTTGGTATGATTTCGATCACGACCAAATTTAAGTGTTGGTCTAGAGCTATGGTAGAGGCTCTGTGAGAGGGAAATTTGATGGGGCTTGAGCTTCTTTCACTATTGTGAATGTGTGGGTGAAGTTAATTTGAGTTTTGTAGACTGTGGAGGTGTATTGGGGTCTGTCCTGATTTCCCACAAGATTTTGAGCTCAAAATTGAACTCCAACAGTGGAAATTGGTGTGGGAAAAAAGTTGGAATGTACTAAGTGGATCTTAGGGAAGCTCTGTGGTCAATTTGAGCTCTATGAGAAGTTTGGGGGGCTCTCTCTAAGAAATTTTTAGCACACTTTCAGGGCCGTGATAGGCATTTTCTTATAAAAATGGCTAAGGGGTGGTTGTCATGGCCAATTAGGGGTCGCATTGTTCTGCTTAGGTGGAAGGCAAAGAGGTTCTAAGTTTCAATTTGGATGATGTGGCCTCTAGGTTTGAATTGGGTTTAATCCCACGGGGGTAGCCCTCGGTTTGGCCTTTTTTTGGCCATTAGGCCGGCCATTCGGCCAGGGGAGGTGGCTAGGGAGGTCAGGTGAGCCAGGGGAATATGTCACAATAAATTAATGTATTTAGGCTTTATTTTGGCAAAAGTATCCTAAGCTTAAGCAAATATGGCATGAAATCCCTTAAATTTGGGGACCTTTGGTCCATGGCCTAGTTTAGGTGGTTTTAAGAGGTTTAGGCTGGTCACTAGGGTCCAACTAATGGTTGTGGAGTCATTAATTTGGTGACTTTGGGGTAGTTAGGCCATGTTTAATGCATGGGTTCAATGTGGGTTCAAGTGATCAAAGCTTGGGTTTGGGATAGGCTATCCATGTCAATTGACCGAATTGATTGACCAACATCATGTAGATGATTGTTATAAAGATTTTTGGTGAAGGGTTGAAGTGATTTTGAGTTCAATTTGTAGGTCAATTTGAAGGATTTTTGAAATTTGGTCAATTTGGGCATGTTGGTCGAGACATGGGTCTAGGATGGGCTAGCCTTGGGGTAAGTTCAAATTGAATGTTCAAATGATCAAGTGATTTGGTGTGAAGATTTTTCATGAAGGGAAAATGTGGAAATTTTGGGGCTAAGGCCATCAATTTGGTGAGATTTTGAGACATGACCAATTTAAGGCAAATTTGGGGCTTTTTGGACTTAGGTTGAAATCAAATGAAATTGAGGCCTCACCAAGGCCAATTGAAGGTCAAGTTTGATGTATGGGGATGTTATGAAGGTTTTTTGAACATTAATTGTGGCAAATGGAGTAGACCATGGGTTCAATTTGGTGGAACCAAGTCATAGGGCAAAAATTGGGTTTTTGTTTTAGCTTAAAACTGGGTTCAAATCATGGACCAAATTGAGCTTGAATTTGGTCTAGAAATGTTACATCAAGAGTGGATACGAGTTTAGAATTGAAATTGGGGTAAATTTAGACCAATTTGATAAATATTTGGAGTGATTTGTGGAAAATATGGGCCTTTAAAGGGCAATTTAGCAGTTTTGGTCAAAAATGGTCAGCAGTTTTGGTAAAAAATGGTCAAATTGGCCAAATTGGGTCTTGTAATAGTTGAAAAAAATCAAATTAGGAATATTTGGGAAGTTTTGGAAATTTTTGGGATTTTTTGGAATTTTTGTTATTTGGGGTAAGGAGGGCTATTTTGGTAATTTGGCAAATTTTGGTGATTTTGGGTAGTTTGGGTGTTTTCAAAGTGTTTGAAAAGATTTTTGAACCGAGTTGGGTGTTTTGGGTAGATTTTGAAATTTCAGCCAAATTTGGGGTCCCAAAGGTATATAGGTAATTTGGGAGAATTTAGGGGGAAAAGGCTAGGTTGGGTGTCTTGGTAGAGTTGGAGTGCCAACCACCATAAATAAGCCATGGACCAATGGAAACCCAATTTTGGGTCCTTTATGTAGTGGTCTTTTATGTAGTGGTCTTAGCCAAAGCCCAGGGCTAATGGGTTTAGGGGACCGCCTACAGGAGTCTCCCAAAAGTATCAAGGGATCAAAGTCTAGAAGTTTAAGTTTAGGATAGTGAGTGATTGTGAGTGCAAGTATGTGCCTTAGCCCTAGACCAACACCCAGGGTCAACCCTGAGATCCAGCAGTCCTAAGGGTGACTCATCTTGAGCTCCCCCATAATGACTCCACCTAATAAGTGCAAAAGGTTAGGACCAATATATGGAACTTCAAGTTGAGTAAAGAGGAGTGTAGAATTTCTAATGGTGATGGTTCCTTTTCTAGTTTTCTGCTACTAAAGAGGAAAAACTAAACCTCAACCAAAAGTGAGATCAATAAATGGACCCCCAATAGGTGTGGTGTGCTGGGCAAGCACACCGCACGTATTGGTGTTGACTAACGAGATCAACAAAAACCAATCTAAACTCCTAAGTCATTAAACCCAGAAGTATGTGTAGAGTTGTGTGTGTGATTTGTTTCCCCTAGGAATTTAGCAGATGATCGTTTGATTGAAATTAAGGAGTATGGACTCTCCCTGGGGATCGGAGAGTGAATTTTGAGTTATGAAATTTCAGGTATTTATAAGGGATAGGAGTCAGCATATAAGTGCTGATCCCGATGTAGGAATTGAAATTTGGGTATCAATCCCGAAATAAAAATCAGATGCCATAATCCATTTAAGGTGATCTTGAAACTGATTTCAAAAGATGAGAATAGGATTGTGTGGGAGGACTGAATCGAGATGGAAAACACAGAGGCTCACATCCAGCTCCAAAGAAAATATCTGCTACATTCCGATGACCGTTAAGGATGTCTCCAAAAAGAAAGGACTGTACCAGTTTGAGTTACCACTGGGGAGTTATATTCGAACTGACACATGGCAGGGAGAATATATATGGTCACATTACGAAGGAAAGCGCTAGGACTCACATCCAACCCAAGCGATGACAAAGTAAATGTATGTGTTACATTGAGAAGGAAAGCATTAGGACTCACATCAAACTCAAGAGAAACTCAAGAGGTAATAAGAAATCACGTTAGGAAGGAAAGCGCTAGGACTCACATCCAACCCAAGAGGTGACAAGAGAATATATGGGCTACATTGAGAATGAAAGCACTAGGACTCATATCCAACTCAAGAGGTAACAAGGAAATATGTGTGCGTCAAGTTAGGAAGGAAAGCGCTAGGACTCACATCCAACCCAAGCGTTGACAAGAGAATATATGTGCTACATTGAGAAGGAAAGCACTAGACTCATATCCAACTCAATAGGTAACAAGAAAATATGTGTGTCACGTTAGGAAGGAAAGCGCTAGGGCTCACATCCAACCCAAGCGGTGACAAGAGAATATATTTGCTACATTCAGGAGGAAAGCACTAAGACTCATATCCAACTTAAGAGTTCACACAAAAATATGTGTGCGACACGTTAGTAAGGAAAGCGCTAGGACTCACATCCAACCTAAGGGGTGACAAGTGAATATATGTGCTACATTGAGAACGAAAACAATAGGACTAATATCCAACTTAAGAGGTAACAAGAAAATATATGTGAGCCATGTTAGGAAGAAAAGTGCTAGGACTCACATCCAACCCAAGTGGTGACATGAGAATATATGTGTTACATTGAGAAGGAAAGCACCAGGAATCATATCCAACTCAAGAGGTAACAAGAAAATATGTGTGCGTCACGTGAGGAAGGAAAGCGCTAGGACTCAAATTCAACCCAAGTGGTGACAAGAGAATATATGTGCTAACATATCCAACTCAAGAGGTAACAAGAACATATGTGTGCATCACGTTAGGAAGGAAAGCGCTAGGACTCAAGTCCAACCCAAGCGGTGACAAGAGAATATATGTGCTACATTGAGAAGGAAAGCACTAGGACTCATATCCAACTCAAGAGGTAACAAGAAAATATGTGTGCTTATGCAGAAAATATGCAGATTCACACTTGTGAATTTGCGAAAAATCTGTGAATACAATAGAAAAATATGTGAAGGAATCGAAAGTTAGATACTGATTCAAAAATGAGATTTGAATTTTAGTTATCATTTTTGAAAAGAAAGTCAGAAATCAGGGACCGACCTCGAAGATTAAGGATATAATGCCATGTTCCATTAAAGGGGGTCTTATACCAATCTCGAATGTGGGGAGTCAAAATTTGGGTACTAACTCTAAGAGTCATATGAAAACAGTGTAGAGAGTTTGTGATGTTAAATTTGCAGAAATGTGTCATGTGAAAAGGTTGATTTTGTTGAAGAAGATTTGGAGAGTTTTATGGGGTTTTGGGCAGAATATGAAATTTCGCGGGGAAGTGAAGAGCGTTAATGAAGATAAATATGGTTGTGCTGCGAGCACAAATAGTAAGAAACTCCAAAAATGAGAGAATCTACTTAACATATTCATTTTCTTTTCTTGTTGTTTTTATCACATTTAATTTTTCAAAATATGTCTTTAAAGTTTCAATTTTAATTGGTTGATTTTCAAAAGAAATTTGTTTTGTTGTTTATAAAAAATTATTTGAATGTATTTTTTATTAAAGGTTTGTTGTTTCGTTCTTCGTTCATTGAAGTTCTGAACCAACGTGTGGTTCGTGGCTTCCATCCATCGCACAAAAAGGCAACTGACAAATAGGCACATTTATGAGAGAAATTTCCATTAATCTGCTCCAATAAAGATGTTACAGATCAAACATAGGCTAATACCTCAAAAAGGTACAATATATAGCCCATGTTGAAGTACATCTAGAACATCTCATGCCATGAATAATCTAGAACATCTCATGCCATGAATAAATCATAGGCTGAATAGATCAGATACATATCATGTTGCTATAAAAAAGAAAGTGAACCCTCTGACCATCTGTATCAGGTACGACGAGCTCCTGATCGAGCAGACCTTCTAAGCCATGCTCAAAGATAAGAGTTCCCTTGGCATGTACTTAGAGGTACAACCCTCTCATAGTTTGTACAACAATAGCTCTTCCAGTTTCAGGTCTGGTTGAAATCCATATGGTATTTTGTTGTCATCCATCCTACGGAAGGTCAAGGACACCCTACGATGTTGTGCCCCTGAAATGCAGTGCTTAGCGACATCTACCCCGTCTCCTTTCAGAACCAAAATTGAACCAACTTGCAGCGAAATCTCTATAGTTCCTCTGAACTCGTATGGGCCGACAATGTCAATATCTTTCCCAAATAATATATTGCTCTTAATCAGAAATAAGACCATGCAGAAGGGTCATATAAAATCATGATGATTAATGTGAGGAGGTATGCAGTCCCCCTCATCATATATGTTGATGATGCAACTATTTGGGATGCAGTCGACTGATAGTATGTTCCATTGAACCATTCGTTTAATCATCAGATCATCCACTTTATTATAGGAGGTAGTGGATCTACTTGGTCATGTTTAAGGATCCTTGACAAATTTTCTTGTCTGTCGTTTGTGAAATTATAACAGCAGCCACACTGAATGGTGATTCTTCCTTTTCCTCTCATCCATTTCATCGCCTTAGAGTATGTTCATTCCATGAGAAGGCCTGCTCGACCTCTATCCCTCAAATTGATGATGGAGTTGAGAATGCTTCTTTTGTCACTCTCGGAGAAAACCCTGGTATACAGCTCCAAGCCTTCCAGTATATTGACGATTCTTCCTTGGACTTCTTCGTAAAATTCAAATTCTCTTTTATTTGCTTTGCTTATTTGGTGTACTCCATCGTACTAAGAGTTGGTAGTGGTCGCAGGAGTTCCTCCCTCTGAATATTGGTAGGAACCCAAACTGGCACTGACTGATCTGGAACACGAGACTCGGCACCTAGCGGGATGTACGACCCGGGGCTCCATGGTATATACTGATCTGTCCCTAGTGGGACGTATGGCTCATCCATCATAAAATCTAAAGTTCGAGACCAATTGGTGCTGGAGGTATACTCTTCCAATGTACTGAAGCGTTGTAAATGTAGAAAAATGCAATCAGAGCATTCTAAAAACGCCCCTGTGGCTGATGTCCCTGCAGATATTTTAGCGTTTCACATCGGGCAACCCTTGCATAAAACATCTATAGCTGCCGCTAGCTGACGCTATATCTGGCTCTGTGACAAACCCTGGTTCTTCATCTGTGGTGGGGAGGCTGGGACAAATTGGCTGGCAGAATTTTCTTTCTTGTCTGCATCATAAATATGCCCCTCAGGAATAGGGGTGAGTAAGTTGTTTGTGTCTCTCTTACGTCTGCGTTCTTCTCGTAGAAAAGCCCTCTGTTTCTTGCTGCTGGCGCTCCTGCATTGCATCCTGCAAAGCGAAGCATCTTGCAGTCATTTGTTATTGGTGACTACTAGGCCTCCAGCTGGTGTAGCTACCATGGAGGGCAGACGGCTAGGCCCTTCCATCGGATCTTGCTTTACTATCACGTTCTTGCCTTTGTGTGATGCATTATCCCTGGCAGTCACCCTCAGTAGTGAAGGCAATCCATCTTTCTCTCTGCAGTTGAATACATTCATGAGAGGACCTTCGTAGTTTATGTCAACCTGGTTAAAGTCCATGTTGAAGTCTATGGTACCCCTGCGGCACCATGCGGCGCCATCTCCTCATTTAGTGCGCGGCTTCAGCCATCCTTGAAAGCAAAGATCAGCCTCTATCTTAACATTTTTCTACAGACGATACAGACGATAAGAAAAACCTCAGTGGTTTGAAAATTGGCATGAACAAGAACAAAATAAAGTATTTATTGAAGTGAATTTTAGCTTATTTTAGTGAAATGAATTGTTTACTTACGTATGAATTTTGTTTAAATTTTTGTGGAACATTATACTCAAAAGTGGAAAGGAAAAAATTTGAAGTTTAAATTTTTTTCTAAAAATTTCCATTATATTGAGGTTAATTACAAAATTTTCACCCGGTCATAGACATTTGGCCCCATAGATAACCCCAAAACAATCAAAGTTTCAAAGTAAGCAGAGGCAACCGACATCAGGTTTTGTAATAGGTTTTAAGATATCATCCATTTATTGGTAACATGGGTCTTTCTCCTTGGAAGTCCACTAAATGGTAGGCTCCTTCTGTGTAGACCTTTTTAACGACAAATGGACCCTCCCAAGTTGGTTTGAATTTTCCACCTAATTTGCGGCATGAAAGAATAAGACTTTTGAGCACAAGTACGAGGTCACCAACTTTGAATGTCCTTGGGCGGACCAATTTGTCATGGGCTTGTACCATCTTTGCCTGGTAAAGTTCCAAATGTTGTTGTTCTTCTAGTCATTTTCTGTCAAGCTTTTACAGTTCTTCAAGTCTGAGTCTTGCACATTCTCCTGTTGTGAGTTGATTGGAAGCAACAACTCTAAGAAAGAGACGGTGTCTGGACTTCTAGGGGTAACACAGCCTCGGACCCGTACACGAGCATATAGGGTGTACACTGAGTGGGAGTCATGAAAGTCGTTTGGTAGACCCACAAGTCCTCTAATAGTTTATTGTGCTAATCCCTTTTTTTTCATCCAGTGTTTTCTTCAAAATTTGTACCAGTGTTTTGTTGAAGGCTTCAGCTAGACCATTTTCTCTGGAATAGTAAATCATAGAGTATCTCCAATCTATCACATGTCTTTTGACGAAATTGTTGATCTTTGTGCTTCTAAAAGCTATCCCAATGTTGGAAATTATTCTTCGCGGTACTCTAAAACAATCAACAATTTGGCTTTTGAAAAATTGAAGGATGTGCTGTGTCGTAACCTCATGTAACAGTACTGCCTCTTCCCATTTGGTGAAATAATCTGTATCGGCAAGGATAAAATTATGTCCTTTAGAAGATGGAGGGTCTATCGGACCTATTATGTTCGTGCCCCAACACTTGAATGGCCACGAGGCAACAATTGGGTGTAGCACATTCAGAGGCTGGTGTAATACCACCCCATGCACTTGACATTGGTGACATTTTCTGGTTGTATCCACACAGTCAGACATCATTGTTGGCCAATAATACTCGAGACTTTTAATCTTCATTTTCATTTTTGGCCCTAACTGGTGAGCGCCACACAATCTGGCAAGTACCTCTTTAACAATATTCTGTGCTTCGACTCTGCTCAAACACCTAGCCACACCTGGTCAAATGATTTTCTGTAGAGAACGTTTCCCACCAGTGCGTAAGACATGGCCCTTCTTGTGATATGGTTTGCTTCAGACTTTTCTTCTGGAAGCTTTCCAGTATGCAAATATTCTATTAATGGCTTGCGCCAATCTTCATGGATGTCTGCAACTGTATTTATTGCTTCTTCTTTTCTGAACTTGTGTAGAGTTTTGAGATCGATCTGAGACAAGACTTGTTTTCCTTGCACTGTGATTTCAATGGAATCCTACGGGGGACATGTCATTTCCTTAGCAAGTTTTGCTAGAGCTTCGGCATAGGTATTATCTCCCCCTTAGGAATCCGATAAAAAGTTAAATTAAGGATCTACTGTTGGAGCTTCATCGTGTACTGATGGTATTCTGCTTATCTTAGTTTAAAAATTTTGTATTGTCCGATGGCTTACTGGATGACGAGTTGGTAGTCGCCATATATGGCAATGTTTTTTATATCCATTGAGATTGCCATTCTCAATCCAGAGATTAAAGCTTCATATTCTGCTTCATTGTTGGTGCACGACTCTGTCAGGTGGTATAAGAACCCCAACATACCCTGATCTGGTGTGATAAAGATTAAACTGATCCCTGCTTTGCCTGGTATAACTGTGCCTGATTCTTTGTCTTTTCTAGCTGACGAAGCACCGTCAAAGTACATCTCCCAGCATTGCGCACTGGAGAATTCCATTTGTAGTATTTGCTCGTCTAGTAACTCATCGTTCAGAGAAGACCCAGCTGACAGTGGGTGTGCAGCGAGAAAGTCTGCTAGTATCTGTCCCCTGATATGATAGCACAGAGGGGAACAAAAGTTAATTAATACCCAGCTGACAGTGGGTGTTTAACATCCTCGAAAGCCCGTTGACATTTCTCTTCCCACATAAATTTGGCATCCTTTTTAATTAATGTCGAGAAAGGCTGACACCTACCTGAGAGATTAGAAATAAAGCGTTTCAGATATGCCAAATTCCCCTGGAAGGAACGTAGTTGTTTCATGGTTCTAGGAGGAGGCATTTCTAATAAAGCTTTAATTTTATCCAGGTCGAGCTCGATTCCCCGATGACAGAAAATAAATCCATAAAAAATTCTGGAAGTAACGCTGAAGACGCAATTTAAGGGATTTATTTTAATGTCATATCATCGTAACCATTCAAATACGATCCTCAAATCATAAAAATGATCTATTTTTGGTTTACTTTTGATGACCAAATCATCCTTGTAGCATTCTACTTGGTTATGAATGAGGTCATAAAAAATCATCATCATTGCACACTGATATGTTGCTTCGACGTTCTTTAGGCCGAACGACATCACTGTGTAGCAGAAAATTCCAATCGGTGTTATGAATGCTGTAAGTGTTGTATCCTCAGGAGCCATCTTAATTTGGTTGTATCCCGACGATCCATCCATGAAGGAGAAAATTTCATGTGTTGAAGCGTTATCCACCATCATCTCTAGTTTGGATAGTGGAAATTCGTCTTTTGGACATGCCTTGCTTAAATCTCTAAAGTCGACACAAACATAGATCTGTCCATTTTTCTTCTTAATAGGTACAATGTTAGCTAACCACATGGGGTATTGCTTTTCTTTCACAAATTTGGCATCTATTAATTTCTTCACCTCGACGATGACTTGTTGTTTTATTTCGAGGCGCATTCTCCTGGAAGCTTGTTTTACTATGGTTATATTCTTGTCCACCCCCATGTTTAAGGACTACAACCTCTACTGACAGTCATGGAATTTCATCCTAGCTCCATGTAAAGCAATTAATAGTTTGATCAATTATGCAAATTCTTCATCATTGAGTAGAGAACTTATAAATGTAGGTTGGGGTCGTTCTTTAGTTCTGAGGTTAATCTCTATCAATTCATCAATGGAAGTTCTTCATCAAATTCTGGCGGAGCATCTTCTATTGGTTGATCATTAGAGTCAACTTCTATATCGAGGCAATCCTCTTCTGACTCGCCAGTAACAACAATGCAAAATTCAGAATCATTGACTGGTCCGACTGTACCAAATCCGATACCCTCTTTTGAGTTGTGAGTTCAAATTTTACCATTCCATAATTTTTCAAAAAGTTGAAATTTATCTTTTGGCATTTTCTTTGGTAAGTGTCCCTGTTGAATTAACTTTTGAACACAAGGCGAGAAGTAACCAAAAGGCAATTCCATTAAGTCATTAGGATCGTCATCCTAACACTCTGGACTTCCTTGACCTCCAAACTCTCTACTTTTTGAGAGAGAATCAGAGTAAGGGTCATAGCATTCACATAGTGGTTTATCCGATCGAACATTATTTCATATTCATTCTCTTCTGTAGCTTCTAGATAAATCTCGTACTGAGGTCTCTTCTGACTTGTCATCATTATCTCATCTTCAAAACTGACTTCATCACCAACATTGACGGTTAGCCTAGTCCGTTCAACAATTAAATTGATCTTTACTTGTCCACGTCCCCGACCTCGACCTCGGGTGCATGAACTAAAAGAAATTTCACCAACTCATTTTAAGGGAGTGGTGGAAGACCGCTGAAGTGGAGTTGAATGGCCTCCTCTTTATAATTCTTCTAAATCTTCATCTTTGTTTGTGATAACTTCACGAGAGAAGACAATCCTCTTTGGAGGTTCGTAGTAGACAGCATCTTCATGGATAACAACTTCAAGCACTGAAAATGGTTGTAGGTCTCCTTTGATGCAATTTTCTTGACCATCTTTGCAATATTAGATGAGATGCATTGGTGTAGAGATGATGCATTGGTGTAGAGATGATGGAATCATATTGCGTTCATGAATCCATGGTCATCCCAACAGAGCATTAAAAGAGGTCTCGCCATCGATGATATGAAATTTAGCGGTTGCCACGAGTTCTCCAACCTTCATATGTAATGTAATTGATCTGAGGGCTCTTTCTCCCTTTTGGTTGAATCCTCTTAACATTACTTTATCGGTCGTAAGCTCTTGAGCTTCAATATCAAAATAGGCCAATGTTTGTAGGCTCATCAAGTTAAGAGATGCTCTAGGATCTACTAATACTCTGGACAACATAAATCTGTCGATGTTGACAAAGATGTACAGTGGACGATTATGGTTGGCAGTACTGAGCAGCAAGTCTTCGTCTATGAAGGTTACCCCAGGTTGTTCTTTCAATGAACAAACTTCATCTAAGGATGTGCTGGCCAACTGAGCAAAGAAAATCTCTGGGTCAAGCAAAGCTGTAACTAGAGACTCTCTCATCTCCTTTGACGGGATTAGAGCATCATAGATGTTCAATCGGGCTGACAACTTCCTAAGATGAGCTAGCACGTTGTAGTCTACTTTGTATAATCCTCCAATTTTATCTTGATTATGTGGTTCTTGCACTGGTGGAGGTGGAGGTATCTCTTCTCGAGTCATTATCTGCTTTCCTTTATCTGTTGGAGCTATTCTTAGTGGTAGTGGTACTTTTCCGCTCCTTAAGTTAACTACTGTGATTTCTTCTTCTTGAGATACCATTGTTGAATCTTCTGGTGTCTCTTCCACTTTGTCGGAAAGATCTAAGTTGATGGTAAGCGGTGTACCGTGATGCTCAAGAATTGGCTCCTCGTTATCGGTTCCATTTTAAACAAATTGAACAGACTCGAGTATGATTCAAGGATCAACCTCGAAGCTAGATTGGTCATAACCAGTTACGTTATCACCAGAAACAGTTAAAACATACCTGAAATCACAATCATTATATTCATAAGACCCTGGAGGGACAAAAAGATAATCATACAAAGTCAAGGGTTTGAGGGTTTTCTTCCCCAAATCCTAGACAACTAATATGGTAAATGCGGCCCCTATCCTACCCCCTGTACTATCAATCTTTGTAGTGGCGCTTTTATTCTACTTCTTTGTCCTTGATGATGACGGCTCTGCTAATAAAACCTTCATTTCGGGCTCGGTATGCTGTGGACTCTGAATGGAGGCTTGTCTTGATGCATACTGGATCTTGTTTAGTATTTTCTTAGATGATCTGCTCCAGAACTTATTCCATTCTTCTTCTCTAGTATATGCAGAAGATTTTTTTGATGGATCCTGTATTTGATTGAGGACCCTCTTGAGTGCCTCCCAAGTTGTAGTCCATCCCTATGTTCCAGTATCTTGGTCGGATCAATTGGGGAGATTAGCTCGGCCAAAATCATATTTATGGAACCTTTTTTAGGTTCTTTTAAATATTCTTTCAGGATTGCTATGTTTTCTTTTTTAAGGTTCCTCTCGAGACAATCTTTAAAGGCAAAGCATTTTTCTATAGTGTGCCCAAGCAACCGGTGGTTTGGGCAATATTGGGCAATAATTTGGTTCATTCTTGGTTGATCCTTCTTATCGACCTCTTCGGATTTCTTTGGGTCTAGTAGTTTGAACTCCGGCTTCTTCATCTGACTTCTGAATATTTTAGGTATAGCTTCATCTTTAAAAGAATACACCATTTTATGTCGCTCTAACGGGGACATGTTCTTATCTTCTGTTCGTGGTGATCCTTCTTGAGGCGGTTGCTGGTTAGATTGAATACTCTGTTTATGAGCGTACTGTGAAAAAGACTGGCGAGGCACTTCTGCATAGATCTTTATTAACTGCTTTCCTTTGTCGATGGTCGCTACTACTGATTTATTTTCGAACACTCTGGTCACCTTAGCCTTTTTTGTTTGGCTCCATGTGCTTAATTTCCTCTTGAAGACAGCTGGCTTTACTGAGTAGCTTCTCAAGAGAATTGATGGCTAGTTCCTTGAGCATGAAAGTTACTGACCCATGAATGCTCTTGAGCAGAATTTTGATCGCATGATGTTCCTATAGCTGAGGTTCACATTTCATGCTAAGGTTTCTCCACCTCAAAATATAGTCCACCAAAGTTTCACTAGGCTTTTGTTTTTCCATCATGAGCTCTCCAATAGATACATGATGTTGTGCCCCAACAAATCTTTTCACAAACTGCTGTTCCAAATCGGAAAATGTTTTAATTGACCAATTGGGAAAGTCAGCGTACAAGTCAAAAGTAATTCTTGACAAGCTGTTGATGAACTGCTGGAAGAGTGCATCTTCATTATTTCTCGTGTTGCCACAGCTAGCTCAGAAATGTGCTATATGTTGTCTGGGATTTCCAGTCCCATCAAATATCTTGAAGTTTGGAGCCACAAAACCCTTGGGGAAAGGCACGACATCAAATTCCTCCGGGTAAGGTCTACCCTTTAGAACCAATGCGCCACCCTTAGGTTGGGTTAAGGGGTCCTGCACTTGTTCAACCATTTGTTATATTTCCTTTTCTGGTATAGCACCTGATGGAGAATCCTTTCTATGTTGTTTGTTTCTGTTTGCTGAAGCAACCTCTCTCCTTTCATCTGTGATGTCTATGATTTCCGGTTGATTGATCTCTAGAGAAGCAAATTGAGGTGCTTGTGATTGCCCCTGAATAGTGGTCATAGTGGTCATGGTTGCGGTCATCTCTAGTATTCTTTTCTCCAGTAGACTAACTTGCTCATACCTTAGGAGGACTGCCCTACCCAGTTCATCTACGACATTCTCTTCGATGTGAGATTGAGCCTCGCGCGCAGATGTGGCGGCTCTGGCTTCAAATACATGGACATCCATGAAATCTTCCTCCAAGTAATAATTGTAATCAAAATTTTCATCGCCGTTACCGCCGTTACCGATGGAAACTCCCTGTTCTCGAGCTAATTTGGAAATCTCGATCCTGAGCTCATCAACTTTCTATTCAATTATTGATTCCTTAATCACTTTAAGATCGGAGGACCTTGATGGACATCCTCTACTTCCTCCTCCATCTCGTTGGCTATTATTGCGACGATGTCAGATATTCCAGATTCTAGTTTCATTTCTTGTTTTTGTCCTGCAGGCTCACCGGACTGTATCGATGCAGCGACCTTAGGTACCCATACCTTTTTCTTTTTTTTATGATGATGTCTCAGGATGGAGTGTCTTAGTAGAAACATTGGTATGTCGAGGGAAAGTATGCTCCCCATAATGTAGACTGGCTACAGTGCTAGGTAATCGTCTTGTCTTTGCCTTTGGAATTGTAGAAATATCTCCATAATGGGTGACGGGTAAAATTTTTGGACCTGGTCTCAAATTAATCGGTCGACGGCCTGCGGTCCTAGTGGCAGTATAATCAATAGCAATCACTGTGGTATCAACTATATTCTCTAAACAGAACCAAACGGGGATGTGAGTAGGTGGCACTCCCGTTGTCTTGTGAGACTGTCTCGCGGACTTGAAATCCTTCAAAATTTCCTTCTTCCTGCGAGGGCAAATTGCATCTCCCACTCGTTTAATTAACTTGCTAACTGAACATCCTTCTTTGATAGCTAGCTTTTTGAAAACTTTACTGACTCGGGTGATAGGAGTGAATTTCCTTCTCTCCTCACCATGTCCATGAAGTGGTGGTAATGCGACGGTGATTTTTTGGATACTCTCGTATCCATCGGTATCCGTCAGAGGATGGAATCTACTCCCTCGTAGGAGTGGGTAAATATCTGGTAACACTTCCACTTCTTCAACTTGATGAGGACTTGATGAGGCTCCTCCTCAATGGGTGCCTCCTTTGGAGCCTGGGATTTGATGGCCCTCTAAACCCTTTGTTACGGTTCCTTTTTTAGGTTTGGGCCAGCGGTACAGTCCTTGAACTTGATCCGATTTCAAATACGGGTGTGGGACAGTTAATCCCTCAATCGGATCCTCAATAATCATTACTTCTTTCTCTTTAGTAGTAGCGAGGATATTAGGTTTAGCGGGTGCTGTGGCGGCAGTAGTTTTAGACTTCTTGCAGGCAGGGAAGTCTTGAAGGTAGTTTAGGTTGAATTCTGCAGAAGGTTCTTGTATTTCCGATGCGGTAATCTTCATCACTACAAACGGGGCTTTCACAAGGATGACCTCGAGATCTTCAAATTTGGCTCCAAATTTGATGGTAGTAGCGAGGTTACGGGCTTTGTGGCTCGTTGGCAGGTTGTAGGAAAAGGTCAGTGTTAGGTAGGCCATTACAGCAAGCTTGAAAATAGAAAGTTTCGGGGTTAGCTATATGGTCAAAAACCCCGTAAATTTTTAGTGCAAGCATTAAAAGTAGAGATTGATCTGTAGACCGGGCAGGTCTTAATTTATGGTTATTTAAAAAAAAAAATTTAAGAAAAATTAAGAGGTGTAAAATTTAATTAATATAAGAAAATTTTAAAGTGTGCACAACACAACAATTTTCAAAGTAGCAAATCAAATTTCGTAGGGAGATGTGAAGTATTTTAGGACCCAGTGCAGGACCCATTTAGTGGCAGACAATTCCTAAAAAGAAAAGTAAAGTATGTCCACCAACACACCTATTAGAGGAGATGCCTAATAAAAAATTGGATTCACTTGAATCAACATGAGGAAAAAGCTTTACAGAACCCCTCTGTCCAATGATGGTTAAACAACAGTTTTGAAGTCTAAAGAGTTAACCGTACGTTCTTAAGACAAAAAAGGGTAAATTATGCCAACAGAAGAAGGGTAATTTGGTCCAAGAGGGACATGTACATATTGTCGATGGTGTGAAGATAATATTTCCTGTTTTGTATGGAGAGAAAAGCTTGTCCCCAGCGGCGTCACCAAACGCTGGCGGGGGGGTGCTATTTTAGGTTGGAGAGTTGCCCGTAAGAAGCTGTCAGTCACCGAAATCGAAATCCCGTCGCCCGTCGCCCGCTTCCCCGCTTCGAAAGGACATTTTAATTTACATATATATTTATTTTTAGAAAAATATGAAATCAAACTGACCCCATATTTTTTAGACTTTAAATGAAAGAGCGTTATACCTCAAATCCTATATCTATCTCAAAGGATAAACACAAGACTTGAGGATGAGGCTCGATCAAATAAACTAAGGAATACATGACATCCGTTTGGTCTGTGAAACCTTTATGTTTGCCGACAAGTTCCCTTATTTAATATAAAGAATTAAATAGGGTTTATATTAAGCTAGGTTTGGACAAACTTCCTATAAGGGCAAGCCCTTATAGTTAATTACATCTTAAATGACCAAAGTCACCTAAGAACACTCTCAATAAAAATCAGGAAATATTATCTTCAAGGAGTTTCAAAGGGTAGGACTTTTCAATGAGATCGGACGTAGAGGTGTGAAAGGGGATTGGTTTTTGTTGTACAATCCAAAAGAGGAAGAACTAGGGGATGTCATAGATCCATAGGAAAACCTCGGAGACTTTACAAGCTATCCTAATGTTTGGCTTCATTTCTAAGGAGAAATATTTAGGTGTTTCATCCTGCCAATTTTATTAGTTAGGGCTTACATTCGTGTGAAACTATCACACAAATAGCCTGGAAGATGTGTGGATTTAGGTCGTGACAATTGACAACCTTGGAATCCAAAGACGAGTTAGGGCTTATATTGTATAGCAGGGTGTTGGCATCAATTTTTTATATCACGAGTGTAGGGTGTCCACCCGCATGACTCAAGATAGTTTACGGTCTATCCGTGACGTCCGATAGTTCAGACACCTACCCGAGACCTTTTCGACATGTGTTGAGGGACACGTAGTCGGGGTCATTCTGCTAGGTTATGGCTTTCACTTAGGTGAAGATCGGTCAGCATTTGGGATATTAGACGACTCTGATCGGGCCAAAAAAATATTATGTGGCGTATCGCGCGTGATTTTGGGTTGAATTGGCCCGATTACTTGACAAAGTGGTCTAGATGACCCTGGATGATGAAACAGACCCCGCCAGCGTGTCTGGAACGTCGAATTAACGTCGATTTCACTGTGGGGCGATGTCCACTTTGCTACAACTTCGCGGACGGGGTAAAAATGTGTAAATTATCATTTTGGGCATGATAGTAAAAAAGGTGGTCCAAATGACCCTGAATGACGAGACATACTACACCAACGCGTCCGGAACGTTGATTTTAGCCAGGAAGGACTTCCACTTCGCCACGAGGACATGCACGGGAGAAGAATAAGGGAACGATAATTATAATAATATAATAATTATTATTATATAATATATTATATTACATATAATATCTTATTTATGTATATGTATATATATATATATATTAATTTTTTTTTTTTGGAGACAATAGCTACTATTTCA
>NW_018165173.1:324818-325499 GCF_001263595.1 Phalaenopsis equestris
CTTTCTCTATCAATGCTGCTTTTCATAACCTTCTGTAAAGTTTTGTTATCCAGTATATTCTGTAAAGCTTGCTGATTCCAATCACCATTGAACCATAATTCAGCCACCTGAGTTGCAGGATTAAATTGAGGGTTAGATGAAGTGTTGATTAAACCCTCACCAGTCCAATTATCCAGCCAAATATTAAGCTTCCCCTCTCCAATTTTCCAGATAAATAGGTTTTCAGCCTGAGATCTAACTTTTAGCATATTGGTCCAGGCCCTGGAATCCCCAAGGTGCATCTCTCTACAGTATTTGCCCTTCAAAAATTTAGCCCAAAGAGAACTCTGAGCTTTGAACATCAACCAAAGCTTACAAAAATTGATTTGAGATATATGTATAAGACTTTTGAAGCCCAGCCCACTAGCACTAGTGCTTCCACACAGCTTTTGCCAACTGGTCCAACGCATTTGCTTCCTCTGACCTGCCCACGGAAATCTATTAAACATTCTTTCCAATGTTAACTGTGTTGACTTTTCATTATAGAAACTTGGGAGATATAGGATGGAAGAGCTGTCAAGACACTTTTTAGAAGAGTAACTCTACCCCCATTGGAAAGGAATGAATTAGCCCAGCAGTTTAGTTTATCCTGAATTTTGGTGATACAGTCATCAAATTGAACTTGTCTTGTTTTCCCCTTCA
>NW_018165173.1:326292-328998 GCF_001263595.1 Phalaenopsis equestris
ATGAAATCCCAGTTGATGGTGTCATATGCCTTCCTAATATCCAATTTCATTATAAGGTTCCCCCCTCTGCATTGCTTGTCCAGATCCAACACCAGTTCTTGGGCTAGCAGAACATTCTCTACAATGTTTCTCCCTTTAATGGTTCTCACAGATAATCTTGGGAAGGTGGGGGTGGAGTCTGTTAGAGATCACTTTACTAATCATTTTAGATAACACATTTGTGAGGTTAATGGGCTTGAAAAGATCCCAAGAGATAGCAGAAGAAGATTTGGGAATTAGAGTTATGTTGGAGCATTTAAAATAGTTGGGAAGATCCAAACCTCTAAAGAAACCTTGGACAACCTTTATAATATCATCTTTAACGATCTTCCATGACTTCTTATAGAAATCAACAGAAAATCCATCAGGGCCAGCAACTTTGGAGCTATCAATGGAAGCCAGAGCAGACCAAATTTCCTCTTCCCTAGGAGTAGATGTCAGATCCAGTCTCCTCATTAAGTTCTCATTCCTACAAAACAAATCCTGCTGGATGGTGGGCCTAAGATCAGAAAGTTGTTTAAAGAGTGTTTGGTAGTAGTTAACAGCTCTAGCAGCAATCAAGTCATCAGAATGGAGCCACTTGCCATCAGTCTCCTTAATCTTATGTATTGTGTTGCACTTTCTTCTAAACTTGATACAGGCATGAAAATATTTTGAGTTTATTTTCATTTGCTATCAATAGATCCTTCTCCACATCAGGGTTAATCTCTAGTTCAGCTTCCAAAATAGCAACTGTCATTTCAGCCTCCACTACATTTAAGTTGATGTCTCCCACTGTTTTCCAATTCCAGTTAGATAAGTGTCTGCCTAACTTCTTTTGCAGTTGCCATAACATAATCAGAGGGTTGGAATGGTGACAATCCCTCCAAACCAATGAGACCTGATTGAGGAAGTCTTTGTGGGAAGACCACATGTTGAGGTATCAAAAACTTGGCTTTTGCTTAACATTTAATGTAGAAATTTTCATAAGCAGTGGTCTATGATCTGATCCTGTCATGCTGAGATGCTGCACAGAAGTGTGAATGAACTCACTAAGCCACATGGAATTCACAAAAGTTCTATCTAACCTCTCCCAAAGTTGACCCCTCCGCCAGGTAAATTTTGGACCAGAAAAACCAAGGTCATACAGACCAGCCAAGTTGCTTTGATCATTGAAATAATTCATCTTATTGTGGTCAGAGGGGGCACCACCCAACTTTTCTGAAGGTACAGAAATACAATTAAAGTCTCCACCAACCATCCAAAAAGAGTTACAAGAGCTACTAATAACTTTAAGACTCTCCCAAAAACATATACAAAAGTAGCCAGACCTGTCTGACTCCCAACTTGAAGCTTGATGTGGAGGAATTGTTGGTGATCCCACAGTATACTGCAAGCCACCTCCTTCCTATGTAACACCGAAATCTTATTATTCAAGTTAGAGACAGAAAGAAAATCAGGGAATTTTTTTATAATTCTCTGGGAATTTTTAGAGACCATAGGCTCCAGAATAGATATCAACCAAAATTTATACATCCTATTCAAGGCCATCTGTCTGTTAAGGGATTTAAGATGTGCCAATCCCCTAACATTCCAACAAAAAAAGTTCATCATCCAATAGCTACTGATTTTCCCCTCCTTCTGGCTTTAGCCATATCCTTTAGAGCTTCTTTATGAGATTTTCTATCCCTGAGAATGTAACTTCCCCCCTTTTCAGTATTTAAAACTTGGAAGCCCTTTTTCTTTTTCTTTGCTTTTTGGACAAGCCATTCATCCTCTAGGACTGTTTGTAACCCCTTAATTAAGGTTGTGTCAATCTGTTGTTCCCTAAGGACAACCTCAGCCCCTAATTCCTGAATATTATCCCCCTCAATAGTATTCTAATCAGTGTTTAGTACGTCATTTATTGCCTGGTTCTAACCAGAAAGGTCAGCTTCTGAAATATCATTGGCCTTGGCATTTACATCCTGCTGGTCCAGCTGGTCAACATTCACAACTTGGGCAGGGATGATGTCCTGATGGCCATCATCCTCACTGCCCTTGGTTATCACCTGATTCAAAGGATTATCATAATCCTCTTTTCTACATGATGCAATGGAAACAGTAGTATGGCTTCTGTTCAGCAACTATCCTTTGCCAATAGCCATTATTTTCAGTCCCCAACCAAATTTCCTCCACAACAGGAAGGGTGATATCCCTTTCCACTAATATTCTGGCTACTGAAGGTCTAAAAAGGTTGTAAGTAGGGACATCCAACTTCAAAGGTTTCCCCAGAGCTTGATCAATATTAAACAGAACTTTATGATTAAAGAAGTGAAGCTTTAACCCAGGGAGTTTGAACCAAATAGGAACTACAGGCAGTTCCTTGCTCGGGTCAAACTCAGTAGACCATTTCAAGATCTTCATAGTAATAACATTAATCTGTAAAATATGTTTGGAGAAAACTCCAGCATAATCATCTTCTCTTGACAGTTTAATAAGGATGTGCCTGCCATCAATGAGACCCACCCTCCAAGCACCTTTGAGTTTAATGACATCAAAGAATTTTCTAATGGCTTACATTTTTGGGTGTCCCATCTGGAACTTACCAATGAGAGAAAATTTGCTAACCTCAGTCAATAACCTCAGTCATGTTCTGTATCTCTGAATCATTATAAATGATAGCCACCTTCCCATTTTTCCTACTCA
>NW_018165173.1:329235-337137 GCF_001263595.1 Phalaenopsis equestris
TATCTATATATATGACACATAAAACGAAAACCTTGAGTTCTCTATCCCTCCTTCGCCGAAGAATCGTGAAACTGACTCCTCCCTCCGGTTTACGACCTAGGGGGAGAAGTGGCAGTCGTGCCACCCTCGTCATGGTCAAAATCCACCGATCGGCGATCCTCAGCGGTGGTCGCCGACATCCCTTTCTCTCCAGCGACAGATCTCATGCGAAAACCTCCCGGATTGCTCCCTCCTCCTCACCGACTTCTATCCTCATCGGAGGAGACTAGATCCGGCGTCCTTCCTCCAGCCGCCGTACGCTAGTCGCCTCTTTCATTCTTTATCTTCTCCTTTTTCTTTTTCTTCTTCTTCTTCTTCATCTTCTTCCTTTTTTTTGTTTCTTCTCCTCTTTTTTTTGCTTCTTCTTCTTCTTCTTCTTCTTCTTCTTCTTCTTCCGATTTTTTTATTTTATTTTATTATTATTTTTATTTTTTTTCTCTTTCTTCTTCTTCTTCTTCTTCTTCCTTTTCTCGGCCAACTCCTCCACCTCGCCGTTTTACTTTCTCAGAGGTCGGATACTTCACCTGAGCACTTTGATGTTGTTGGATAGCGAGCATTGCCGCTGTTTGAGAAGGCACGTGCGACTTTTACCTTGTGGGTTCCCCTCCTTTGCCATCATCGAGCAACCTCCCTCCTGAAGGTATATTTTGGTTATATTTGTTTTATATGTCAAAGTTATTATTTTTTGGGTTGTTTTACGTACCTCCTGAAGGTATATTTTGGTTATATTTGTTTTATATAACAAAGTTATTATTTTTTGGGTTGTTTTACGTACCTCAATGATTTCTATCTCCTATTCTCCTTGTTGCATGATTCATTATGGGAAACACTGGAGCACGAACTAGACATTGATGGCTTGTAGCAAGTAAAGAGAACATGCCTGCAACCTTTGTAGTGGTGAGATCCCCAAAACTTCTAGCTAGCCCTAGGTTTAGTGGTGTCTAGGCGTGGGGATTCAATCGCCCACATGGGGTGCATGCGTCGGCATGGGTCGGCGCAACAACGTACCATGTGATTGGTCGTCAATTTCCTAGAGCGAGCTGTTAGGTTAGGACTTTTTGTGCGTAACCAAACACCCCTCATAGAGCCGAGTTACTCCCTATTGTTGTGAGCCTTAGAACAAGTCCCGATGGGTCGGAATCCCTCACTCCCCTTACTTTGGGTTTCCCCAACTTTACTTAGAGAAGCTATGGGGTCGGACTTGGCAGAGTGAGAGAAGCTTCGTAGCTGGCTCGCATTGAAAAGTGTGGAGGAGTTTGTTAAATGGGAAAAACTTTGTAGCTAGCACATTTTGTGACGCCATGGAGAGTTTTCCCTTCGGAGATCCGGGGAGAAAACTCCCCACATTCCCACACCAAAGCTAGAGGTGGTGATGTCGCATATCCAAGGGTCTAAACCTTAGATGAGGTTTTTAGTACGAGCGTGGCTCGCTATCATATTTGGTCATATGAACCTCATTGTTTGCATGTGCATATCTTGCATGTTACATATTGTATGTCATATATCGCACTTGCACTTGCACTTGCACTTGCATTTACACGCTGCACTTGCACATTGTATCTTGCACTTGCACTTACACTTGCACCACGTGTGCCTCGATCGATCGCCCCGGACTGGTCAACACCACTTTTGGCTCGGTCGGTTATTTCAAACCGGTCACATCACTTGTGTTTCAGTCGGCCACCCGGGCTCGGTTGGTACAACACTTTGGATTGATTGGATTTTCCATCTCGATTGACTGACCACTTGCTCCTTTACATGTTGTGTATTTGCATGTACATGTTTTTCTGCAAGATCAATATCATTTACTTAAGTTGCATTCTTTTGGGTCACTGCCTTACGACATACTCTCTTTTCGGGCCCTTGCCGCTACGGCATGCCTATCTCTGGGTCACTGCCTTACTGGTATGCCCTCTACCCTCTTTTCGGGCCCCTGCCACTACGGCGTGCCTACTTCTGGGTCACTGCCTTACCGATATACCCTCTATTCGGGCCACTGCCACCACGGCATGCTCACCTTCGGATCACTGACTTAGCGGCATATCCTCTGTTAGGGCCGCTACCACTACGGCATGCCCATTCCTACGAGTCACTACCTTCATGGAATACTCTTTGTCACTACTTATATGTTTTGATTTGCTTGCATTAGCATGTTTTTTATGGATAGCAAGCTAGGTTCTTAGGTGAGTGATTAGGAGAGTGACCCGTTTTGGTCGCGATGCCTTAACAAGCATTGCTTGCTGGGTTGATCCTAGTGAGCAATGCAAGTAAGTCATCGGGACTTACATGAGTATGACTGTGTTAAGAATCCAATGAATCTAATTGGTGTCATCCCCTTTCGTGACACTCTTTAGATTCTCTGGATCCTTAGGATGGTGCTAGTAAAATGACCCCATCAAAGTCATACCATACCCTGACTTGCAACCCACTTAGATACTAGGTTGATGCACTTTTCGTTAGATGATATGCTAGGCTAGGATTTAGAGTGCTAGATAGTCTTTTTAATGCCTGGTTATTGTTCTCTATTGGATTGGTTACCCTTTCCAGGTATCTTCTTTTGCATTTTGCTTGTGGTGTGTCTGCATGTAGCATATGTGTGGTAATATGTTAGGGCATTCTTCTGCAGGGAGCCATGCCTATTTTTATACACACACACAAGTACTACTATGGGGGGAGCAAGTAATGATTTCTTACCCTTTTGCTTGCAGGTGCTATTAGCTCCCCCCACTTTTAAGGCGTGACTCATGATACGTTATGTGCATGTGAGTTTTTCTGCTGACACTTGTTTTCATGCAATATTGAGTCTTTTTCTTTTCTCTATATATTTTTAGAGTTTAGGAGAGTCCTGTAACAGAAATAAGATACGGGCACGGGTTTCGAGATGTTAGCACGGGAACCACGTAAAGGGGACCAGGAGCAGATGCTCATGCCCCGTATCTTAATTTTGTATTTTATATTGATGTATAGAATTAGGACCAGGCATGTATATGCGGAGTCCGGCTGCCCTTTTCTTTTCTGGGATATGTTACCGACCCAGCGGCACCGGCCTGTTTATTGTTTTTGATTTGGCTTGTTTTTTTTTTACATCATTTTGCATGTCTGCACTTGCATGCGTTTTCTTTGTTTTTTTTTTCTGTGATTTATCTAGGAATTCACGATATAACATAGGCTCTTTAGGATTTGAATTTCTAAATTTCTATAAAATCCTAAATAAAATATTTAAGATAATTAAAATTTAGGTTTAAAATATTCATGATCTAAAAATTGCAACTTTTACTTTCTTGCATATATTAATAGAGCCTCCACAGTACTTAAGACTGCTTTAGATAACTACATTCATATTTGCTTATCTCGAGGAAGAGTCCTAGTACTTTTCCAACCTGATTGGCCTAACATGCCTTCATATAATTGGTTGTCTAGTGCACCTATGGTGTCTGACCCAGACGGGGTGTAAGTCCTTTTTTCTGGAGCGTCTCCAGCTTTGTAGCTGAACCTCCATTTTCTCTTTCTTTCATGAGGCATCCTTGGTAATTCGACAGGTATAAGCCCCACCTCTTGGACCTCTAGCTTGTAGTAATAGGATAGAGTTTCTTTCTTTTGACCTTAGGGCTACCAAGGTTCCCGTGGATGATGTAATTCACAGATTGCTGACCAGGGATTTCAGGATGTGTTGGGTAGACTACCTTCACGACCAGGTAGACTTAGCGTCCTAGTAGCTGTGTATGACGAGTCTGTGGTACCCCAACCCAGTTACCTCTAACTTTTAGGATCAGTCTACATTCCTTTTTCTCTAGCCCCTTTGAGCCCTGTCGCTCCTTGACCTCGTTGATATCACCTTAACGACTTGATGCCGATGAGCTGCCGCCCATTTGGGATATGATGATTTCTCCTCTACCCTTTGGTTCGAACGTGATTTGACATATTGGGATATCCCTGTCAAGGTGATTTAGGTTATTCCATGGTTCTCATGTGCTGATTAGCCACTAGCCATTTGGGATGTGAGAGACTCGCTCTCTGCCCGATGGGTTAGCATGAGCATTGAATTATTATGACTGTTACCTCATAGAATAACTTTCATTTGATTGCCTATACCCTAGGTTTATGATAATGTGAAGCGAAACTCCTTTTATCGAGAGTATTCTTGAGTATCCCTCAAGATGTAATTAACCAGTAGAAACACGTTCCTCTGGGAGTGCTCTTGACCCCATAACAGGTACATACACCTGACTCTCTGGTTATGGGTAGTCTATGTAGATACTTCTTTCGCGGATATTGGTTTAAGGAGCCTCCACTCAATCTTGTTTGGGTGGATATTCTTAACCTATCCTTGCGATGTTTATCGCACGTAGACTGTCAACATTTTACTTTTTCTCTTATTTGTCTCTTTGTTGTATGTTCCTTCTTTTTCAGTTCCTCTCCTCTTTGAATCATTTATATGGTTCGGAGGGGAGATTTATTCAAATGAGGGAAGTATAAGATGATCAAACAACTGACGACTCCTTTTAAACTAAAATAAAACAGAGAAAAATGAACGGAAACAAAATGGCGACTCTGCTAGGGAGGAGTCTCTTTCTTCATACTTAGAGTTTCACTTTAGGGGTTATAGCCTCTCTCTGTACTAGGAGTTTTGCTCATAATATTGTAACCTGGTTCTATTCCTTTGATTCACAGTTGAGCCTTTTGTGAGACTTGGTTTTCAGTCCATGTGCCAGTTTCTAGGGGTAGCAACTCGATGCATTCAGTCCCTTTCTCACCCTCGACAGTTTGGTTGCTGCATTATCGCATGCAACAATGTCGTTGTATTTTTTGATTGATTTCATAACCTTTTTATATTTCCGATTGTTGTCCCTTTTTTCCCCGCTACGCGGAAGACCAGGAAGATGGATATGATCGCTACCACCGGTGCAACACTTTCCCTTCTCCCAAAGCGCTTTCTATGCTCCTAAGGGTGTCATAACCTTTAGTTCTTTCGAGCACCCCTGTGGGATTACCTTACGTGATCCAACGCCCTCTGAGGCGTTCGCTCTGTGCCCTCCCCCTTAAAAGGAGAGATGTGCATATTAAGCTATTTCTATGCCCTTTTAGGTGTTTGGCTCTGTGCCCTCCCCCTTAAGTGGGGGATGTGCATATTGAGTTATTCTTATGCCCTCTGAGGGATTTTCTTTGTGCCCTCCCCCTTAAAAGGGGAGTCATACATATCAAGCTGTTTTTGCTGCAGTGGCTGGCGTCACACCCGATTCTTTTGCAAAAAGAGGCTGATGCTCGATATCAAAGCCCTGCAACACCTAACGGTCTTTTCTAAGCCCATCCTTCTATATTCTCAATGCTATCCCTATCATAGGAAGGTGAGTCTTCTGTCAGCAGCATGTTTTTCACTACTGTCGTCGTTGTGACACATGTCTCGGCTCTCTTCTTCTATTTAGGTTCTCCCTAAGGATTCAGCTGTCCTCTAATTAGGCAAGAAGACCAGGAGGACTAGGAATAGATTATTGCAAATTTAGCAGCATATTTTGTTTTAGGTTTCTAGACCTACCCCGATTCCAGTTTAGGAGGTGCTTGTGGCCCCCGAATTGTGAGTCATTTTGCTACTGTCCCCGGTTGTGTGGATTACATCCCCACTGGATGCTTCTTGCATGCCCTCCTTTGAAAAGGAGGAGTTGTGCATGTGACACTCTTTTTTTTATACTAGCTCGTATCGGTGCTACTTTTCCTTCAAGGAAGAGACTAGTAGCAGATGGCGATGCGCTACAATGTTATCTCTTATTTTCTGGCCTCTCTTGTAGTCCTTCCGTGTTTTGAGGATGCCCATCTGCGGATGTGGCACTAAGAGAGCTAGAGTTACTTGTTTACGACATTGTCCTTTGACGATGTGGTACGATGTGGTATGTTGTCCCCGCCATCATGCATAAATTCCATTGCTTGAGAATCAACTTTTTTTTCCTCTGACAGTGTGGACCATGTCCCTGCCATAACTCCTTTTGGTTTCGGCATAGGATGATGCTCAAATCCCATCTGCTGAGAATCATTTTTCTTGTATGTCTGGCAATGCAGACTATGTTCTAGTCAGGATTATGTGGGGATTGTTTATTCCCTTTGATGCAAATTATTCTCACATTGCAGTTCGTGTTGTTTTTGCTACTACGTGTTCTCTGACTTAGAAGATTGTAGGAGCAACATCTTCTTTAAGAGAAAATTTTTCTACTGGTAAGACGACCGTCCCAGCTTTCATCGTTCTTAGTTTTCTCTGAGGTCTCGACAGTCCCTACATTGGGCAAGGGCTTCCAGAGGAATAGGAACAGATTGCTACAATTACTACAGCTGACTTAGCCACACGTCTATTTACCTGTTATGGTTTAAGTTGATGGGAAATTTAGCACTCTCTTGGCTGAGAATCACTCTATTGTCTTGTCTTGTTGTGTGGATTATACCTCAACCATGATAGTTGTGAGAGCTCTCCCTCCTTAGGATCTAGATTGCTCTAAATCTGTAGTTCATATTGATGACTCCTTTACAGATCTCCTTGCTAAGAAGATTATTGGAGTAATTTCACCTCAATGAGGACTGGGTCCTCTTCCTTGAAAGAAGTTCCTTACCTGGATCCTCCAGATGTCTGATCAAACTTTTTTTATTCATCTTGTCCTATAGGCCATTATAGTAGGAGACCGAGGTTTGCATGTCAGTCTGTTACGAGGCTGGGATATTTGTTATCTGTTGTGCAGTCCATGAGAACCGCCGAGGTGTTGCATGGAACTCTTGGTGTGGTACTTAGTGCCACTCTCCTAGATGTTGTGCCAGATATTACTATGATCATGTTGGAGTGGATTTTGCCCACATTTGATGTGCCTACTCTTTCCATGAGCTATAAAATAAACATTGTAGCTTCCTTTTCATCGATAAAGATGAATTTGTCCTATTTTGATAAAGGGAAGTTCGGGGTGCACCTCGCCGATTCTCACCTTATTTGATGACAGAATTTGATCGCTCTACTTTGGCAAATACTCAGTGCATTGGGCAAATTCCTGCCATCACGCCTCTTGATATCCCGACGCTGCATGTAGAATGAAATTCTACATTTGATGGTGAGGGGTTTACTTGCCTTTGCTTTGAAGAGTGTTTTATCCTACCTCTTTTCACCTATTATGAAAGACTAGTATGGATGTTCTACACTCTAATTGGGGGATGCCCCGAAACCTATTTGTAGATGACATGTTTTATCGAAGACCACCTTGCTAGTCTTGATCGATCCATGTTTAGCCGAGATACACATCTCCCAGGCTATTTGGGAGTGTCTTATTCAATTTAAGTCAGTTTGCCTTTTGGCCAAGCTCTCGATGAGAGCATTTCTTCGCTAAGAACATTGTGCATGTCTAAGCATTTGATTTAGTCTGTCTTCTTTAAACCTGACTAGCATATGGTGCCTCATTTTTTTTTAAGAACTTTGTTGACTTTCTAGTCTGTTCTTGGTGAGGAAACATCAGTGCTTGATCGATCCATCTATATCCAACTTCGTCGATATTTTATTTAACTTGGTTGATTTTTATCACCTTGTTGATAGTCATGTTGAACTGATCAGAGCATTCTGTCTCTACAATCAGTCCATGACTCATTGTGATATCTCGATATTGGACATTACCGGTTAGACCTTACTTATCTGATAGAGATATCTCTACATCTGTTGATGCCCCAACTCCAATTTTTGACGGTTGTTGAGATGGTTCTGAAAGGAACCATGCCCCTCGGTTGATCCTGTATTGGGCTTAACTTTAATGATTATTGAGGTTGAACCTAAGATAGATCCTGAGAATGAGATTAAGCCAGACCATGTATGCACCTTCTTAGGATTTGCAAATCCTCATGGTTTGG
>NW_018165173.1:337166-339244 GCF_001263595.1 Phalaenopsis equestris
TGACTGAAGCCCTGGCGTTAAGGAATTTTCACCTAAATCTTGAGAGCACCTCAGAATGACTAGATGAATGTCGTTGAGATGCTAGTAGCTTCAGAAACTATTTAGATCTCTTACTTTTCCATTCAGCTAGACCAATTGAAGCTTAACAGTAATGGATCATGAAATTCTAAGAATCTTTATTTGGGAGAATTTTGAGTCAAAATAAACTACTTTATTATAAAAGAAGCTCTACCAGATATAGTAATCTCAGAGAAAATAAAAAAAAAGTGCAAAAAGGCCTTAGAAAGTGAAATTTGGCCAACACTCTTGAGAAGAAGCTTGAGGTGAGCGAGAAATCAAAAGTTTTGACATAAAGCACTTTATGATTTCAAAATTCTCTAGATAAGATCCTTAGGATATTGAGGTTCAGAGAATTGTTAAGTGACATTGAGAGACTGAGAGAGCAGGAAGGGATTTAAAGACATTTAAAGACATCTCCAAAATTAAAATATTTCCTTGACACCCGGATACGAATGACAAGGCCTATTAAGCTAAGGGTGAAAAGAATTAAAGTAAAGGGGCTAGGGAAGAGTACTTAAGGAAAATCCCGCTTGGACCTAAATTTTGCAAACATTATATTTTGCATGGAGTCATGAATATTGAATATGAGATGCCTACAAGAAAGCTCCTCACACCAGTTCGATTTAGTATGTTACATCAGCTCATTCTTGATAACGGCTTATGCAGGAGATAAAAAAAATATTTATGCAAATAAAAATATGAATGGCATGGAAGTCTCTCTGTAGCTTTGTGGGCATGTTGTACAGCATAGTGTACACCCACCTTCTTCTACACTTTATGTGTCAACCCTATGGGTCTGACAGCCCTTCCTATGAAAGTTGACTTGCCTTTCAGGCTAGGATTCTGCCCACCATTTCTTACTCTTCATGCGTCGACCCTAGGGTCCCGGTAGTCCTTCCTCTAGAAGTTGACAAGCCTTCTTTATGGACATGTGGTGAGACATATCGTACCCCACCTTTTCTGTGCTTCATTGCACGTAAGAGAGGTCTTGAGCATCTCTTAAAACTTATTTTTGAATTGTCAAACAGGTAAAGTGGAAGTCCTACAGGCGGCTTATACCTGGCGCAACCAATGAACAGTGTAAGAGAAAACAAGTACTTCTCATATCCTCTCTTTTCGGTCCCTCGCTTCGAGCATGTTTGAATGATCGTGTCCCACCCATCATAAATGAGAGTGGTAGATACGTTTGTTCCACTCATCATAAATGAGATTGGAAGATGCCCTCTTTTTAGAAGATTGGAAGCTCAGCTTTATAACTAAGCATTCCATGGTTAGAAAATGATGCCTAGCTAACCTTTTGCAAAATCTCCAATTGACGGATATCTCTATTTTGCAAAATCTCCAATTGACGGAAGTCAATTTAGATTGATATTTGTCTTATTCCAGGAAATTCATGCCCTTTCCTAGCATTTTTATTTGGTTACCCATTTTACATAGGGTCCGAACTGAGCTTCTTTCTACAGATGTGCTCGTTTTGCTCACTATAGGCGCTATTTTGGGGGTTTGTGGGGAGTTGCCCGTAAGAAGCTATCGGTCAACAGAGTCAAAATACCCACCAGAGTCAAAATACCGTCGCCCACTTTGGAAGGACGTTGAAGTGTGAAATCAAACTGACCCCATATTTTTCATAGTTTAAAATGAAAGAGCGCTGTACCTCAAATCCTGTATCTATCCCGAAGGATAAAAATAAGACTTAAAGATGAGGCTCGATCAAATAAGCTAAGGAAAGTATGACGTCCGTTTGGCCTGCGAAACCTTTGTATTTACCGACAAGTTCCCCTATTTAATATAAAGGATTAAATAGAGTTTATATTAAGCTGGGTTCGGACATGCTTCTTATAAGGGCAAGCACCTATAGTTAATTACATCTTAAATGACCAAAGTCATTTAAGAAGACACTCGATAAAAATTAAGAAATATTGTCTTCAAGAGTTTCAAAGGGTAGGACTTTCAATGAAATAAGATGTGGAGGTGTGAAAGGGGATTGGTTCAAATTTGGAACATTTTATTGTAGAAAC
>NW_018165173.1:339328-344518 GCF_001263595.1 Phalaenopsis equestris
GTGTTTCATCCAGCAAATTTTATTAGTTAGGGCTTAAATTTGTGTGAAATGATCACACAAATAGCCTGGAAGATATGAGGATTTAGGTCGTGACAAACGACAACCTTGGAATCCTAAGACGAGTTAGGGCTTATATTATATAGTAGAGGTATGCAAAGGCCTAAAGATAAGGTGAGGATTTACGTTGCATATGAAAGCAACCTCAAAGTCCTATGTCTTTGTTCTTTAAGTCTAAAGAAAGAAGATTGGTTTAGCTGGGGAAGACAGGTTTTGCTTTTGAAGATGGTCGTGTTGCCTACCATGCTAGCTCCAATCTCCTCACCGTGACGAGTTTGAGTTTTCTAGTGTGCCAAGTTATAATGACAAATCAGGTGGCCCTATGGTTGAAGTTCTTTAAATTTTATGGGGGGCATGTTAAAGTTGATTAGAGCGACACCGGTTAGGATCCCACAGTTCCCTCGTTCCGGCATCACTATTTTCTAATGGATTTACTTAGCCCAAATGAACTTGCTAAACCCAACTTAATGAGTTCCATAATTTCATTTAGACCGTGGGAAGCCTCCTTAACAACCGTAGGTTACCTCCTCCGAGGGATCCCCGATCATCCGATAGAGACATCTTAATTTAGTTGCAATTGTTGTTTTGTGTGATGTTTGTGATAAAAATTTGAGTTGTTTTATATTTTGAATGTTGTGGCGGTGGATTTTATCTTGGTTGATTTTCATTTTGGTTTTGGTTAACATGCAAGTTTATGTTGTTTTCATACATTTAGGTAAATGCAAGTATGAAAGGAAATAATATAAGCATAAATCATGTAAGGAAAAGGCACAAGAAAGACAGTACTATAAACTGTAAAAGCATACCTAGCGAGTCATCTCGTTCCACCACCTGAAACTTAAAAATGCATGTGAGGGCATTTATGAAGAGTAGGAAAAGTAAACTTCTGGTGGTTTTCCTAACTCTATGCTGTATTTTGGTGAGTAAGTTTAAATAAGGATTATTTCATTAAACAAAGTATATTAAGTCTAATAGACCTCTGAGGTATCCAACACGTTAGGAGGAGGAAGATGGTTCATGCCTCCCTCTCACCAACTGGTGAAAAGCCGCGAGTTCATTTAAACTTATTATGTTGCTTAATGGTTCATCCTGTGAATACTTCTAATTCTTATTGAACTTTGATGTCTTAATAATCCTTAAGAAAGGGGTAATAATCATTTATCATTTAATTTGAAAATTAGGTGAGTGAATTTCCTTAAAGGGCAAGTTGGTGTAACCTGAACACTTAGCCAATTTTTAGGCTTAGTGATGTTTCTAGATTGTTTGATTATGTTAAGTTTATTTCACTAATTCTCACTTAGTCAATTTTGATTTGGCTTAAGTCACTACTAAGCCCTTAAGACCTAGGTGAGTTTAAGACCTAGGTGACCTAGGTGATGTCTTAATTAGTTTCCAAAAGGTTAAGCTTTAAGTGGTCATGATTCATAATGGTTTGTTTATGCGTTCGTGTTCGGCATGTTTGCTTAGTGAGCTGAAGACGAGCTGTTCGCGAATAAAGAGTAGTTTTGACAACCATAGCTAGGCAACCGTAGAATGTTAAGGATTGCGGTGAGATTAAATATTATTATTTATGTTAAAACATCATTTAAATATAAATTAATATATAATTTTGTTCTATTTTTTTAATTAATAATTTTTATTATTATAAATTATTGAAGCATTACAGTCAATTAAATTTTTTAAAAATAACACTCATCAAATATATATAATAGTTGTACGAATTCATATTTTGTTAAATTCAATTCAAATGACTTTGAAATTTTTATCCTACCTCATTCATGGGTCAATTAAGACATTAGTGGAGAAAATGTGATTTTTCAAAATTTAATTTATTTATAAAATTGTTTTCATGCAAAAATAGGATTTTTCAAAGAAAATTCCTAACTTGACCAAGGTAAATTCTAATCCTTCGAAATTTTTACTAGAGGTAGACCTAGATTAGAGAAGTCTTTGGACTAAATTTCATGGTTTTTTTAGTTCTCTGTGATTTGTCAGAATTATTTTAATTTCTTGGTTATTTAATAAAAATAAAGGAATTAAAATTTTGAAAATTAAGTTTTGTATTTTTGAAAAATTTCTCTGAGGTTAGAGAACCTAAAGGAGTAAATTTCACATTTATTTAATTTTTCTTTGATTTATTTTATTTATTTTAGTGAAAACTCATTTTTAGCCTTTTAAAATTATTTTTAAGTTTTGAAATTCAATATCTTTATTTAGAAAATCAGAAAAAATATTTTGATGGTTCATAAGTGATTAGGATGCAATTTAGAACGTTTTCATGAATTTTATTATTTTTATGTTTTTATGAATTTTTTAATTTTTTTAAATATTTAAAATAGGCTAAAAATCAAGTTTTAATTATAAATATTATTTTTTTTTATAAAATATTCCTGATCATAGAGAACTCAAAAAACTAAGTTTCATAATTTTTTGTGTTATATTTTGATTTTTAAAAATCATTTGAGTGTCAAAAGTGGTATTTATCTTTAAAAATCAACTTAAGTTACCAAATGAACTCAAATATTTTGTAATTTTTATAGTGAGTTCTCTTTATTATAAACCACAGTGGAGATAAAAAATCAAGTCATTTAAATGTTTATATTTTTCAAAATTAATTATTTTAGTGATTTAGTGTTTGTAAAATTTAAGAGCATTTTAAATGACTTGATCCATGAAATTTTTTCCAAATGGTTCTCTAATCATGGTGGACCTTCCAAAATTTTCTTAGAATTTTCCAATCAACATGCTAATTTTCATGATTATTTTAAGGAAATAATGTGCAAGAAATTGAAAAATATGGATGTCTGTATAGGAACCTCCTCTAACTTTGGAAAAATCAGAGGATGATTTCCTTAACTTGGAAAAATCAGAGGATGTTTCCCTTAACAGAGGGTACAACATGCCAAAATTTCAAGTCAAGGTGATGTATCAATATGCATGGAGAATCAAATGATCCCAAATAATGTTTAATTAATTAAAAAGAAAATAGATATCAAAGGGACTTGAAATTTATTCCACATTTTTTTCCTCTGTTTACTGAGCAAGAGGGTATTTTTAATTTATTTTTGTGGTTTTTCTACACAAAGTTTTAGATTTTTTAAGTTAGGGGTATTTAAATAAATAGGAAAAAGCCCTACTTATCTACTTTTAACCGCGCGTGCTGACTGGATCCTAGGCAGCTCCGAAGGCATGCGTTGCGCGCTCTGGTTGGACGTCGTCGTCCATGTAGCTTCGTCCATGTAGCTTCGTCGTCCATGTAGCTGTTGACTCGGCCCGTGCTTTATGTCCCGAAGCACTGTCCAACTCGATCTCCTTCATCCATTTGATACACGCTCGATAAAACGGCTCCCCTTCATCATCCCCGATAGAATGATCCCGCTACCGTCCACACTAAAACCCTAAGATCTCAGCTTAGACTCAACCAAATCACCTCAGGTTTGGTCCTGTGGGCTCGTATAAGTGAGACGAACACATCCATACGATAATGATGCAATTAAATTAAGCTTAATTAAATGGAGAATCGAAGTAGGCTCGGGATGAGGTGAGGTTTTGTACCTTTGCTCTGAGAAGTGAAGCTTCGATCAGAGGGTCTTGTAACGGTTGTTATGATCCAAAGAGGCTAGGGATTGAGTCCTTGTTCTTGGTATAAGGCCTAAGTGTGGATTTGACCAAGCTCGAATTCGGGTGTTGGTCTAGAGCTATGGTAGAGGCTCTGTGGAAGGGAGATTTTATGGGGCTTTGGCTTCTTTCACTATTGTGAAGGTGTTGGTGAAGTTAATTTGGGTTTGGTGGGTTGTGGAGGTTTATTGGGTTTGAAGTTTGGAGAGGCCTCACTTAGGAAATTTCAGCACACCTCCCATGGCCGTGGAGGTGAGTTTTTATAAAAATGGCAATCGGAGTGGCTCTCAGGGCATAAGCTTGTGTGCATTGTGGTGCTTAGGTGGAGGGTAGAGGAGCTCCATCAATTGGTTTGGCTAAGCTGGCCTCTATGTTTGATTTGGGTGAGGTGTCATGGGGGCGGCTCTTAATTTTAAGCTTTTCCATTCACTAGGCTGGCCGGCCAGCCAGGGGGAGGTGGCTAGGAGCTCAGGGAACCCAGGGGAATATGTCACAATAATTTAGTGCAATGACACCTAATTTTGGTAAGGATATCTTAAGCACATGCATTTTTGGAAATAATATCCCTTAATTTGAGGTACCTTTGGTCCATGGCTTGATTTAGGTAGTTTAATGGTGTTTGGACTGGTCACTAAATCCAACTAATGGCTATGATGGAGTTAATTTGGTGACTTTAGGGTGGTTAGGTCACATTTAGTGCATGAGTCCAAATGGGTGAAAATGACCAAGTCTTGGGTTCGGGCTAGGTTAACCATGCCAATTGGCCCAAATAAATGTTGAATTTGGTGTATATGATCATAAGGAACAGCTTTGGTGAAAAATGGAAGTGATTTTGAGTTCAATTGAAGGGTTTATGAAGGGTCAATTTGAGGGAATTTTGATTTCAATCAATTTGGTCTTGTTGGGCTAGGCTTGGGTCTAGCTTAGGTTAGCCTTGGGCTAAGTCCAAATTTCATTTTGTAAATAGTCAATAGAGACATCATGAAGAGTTTTCAACATGAATTGGATGCCAAATTGGGAGTTAAGGCAATCATTTGGGTGAAATTTGGGTACTTAGTCAACTTGGGTCGAAATTTGGGAATTTTGGATTTAGACCAAAATCAAATGGATTTGAGACTTCACGAAAGCCAATTGATGGTTGATTTTTATGTATAGGAATGTTATGAAGATTTTTCAACATTAATTGGGGCCAATTAACTAGGATATTGGTTCAATTTGATGAGGTTAGGTCATATGATCAAAATTGGGGTTTTGACCTAAATAAAAATTGGGCTCAACATATGGGCTAATTAGGCTTGAATTTGGTTCAATTTGGTCATATAAAAAGTTAATTTGAGTTTAGGATTGAAATTGGGGTCAATTGAGATCAAATTGATGGAGATTTGAGCTGAATTTGGGGAAATTTGAGCCCTTAAAGACAAATTTGGGAATTTTGGTTAAAGATGGTCAAATTGGCCAAATTGAGTCATGTGGTAGTTGAGCAAAATGAAATTGGGACAAAATGAAATTGGGAAT
>NW_018165173.1:344560-358686 GCF_001263595.1 Phalaenopsis equestris
AGGAATTTTTGGAATTTTTGGGATTTTCTAGGAATTTTTGGAATTTTTGGGATTTTGGGCTATGGAGGGGTATCTTGGTAATTTGGGGGTGTTTTAAGGACAAAAGACCAAGATATATATTTGAGGTACCAAGAGGTACCAACAATCACCAACAAGCAATGGACCAATGGAAACCCCAATATGGATCCTATACATAGCGGTCTTAGCCAAACCATAACCCTAGGGCTGGTAGGTTTAGGGGACCATCTACATGAGTATCCCCAAAAGATCAAGGGACCTAGGCTAATCAAGGGACCTAGGCTAGAAAAGTCAAGAAATTTTGGGTTAGGTTTGTGAGTGATTGTGAGTGTAGCTGAGTGTAGTGAGTGCCTTAGCTCCAGACCAACACCCAGGGTTAACCTTAAGGTCCAACAGTCCTAAGGGTGGCTCTTTTGTTTCCCCCATAGTGACCCCACCTAATAAGTATTTAGAGGTTGAGACCAACATGTCGAACTTCAAGTTGAGTAGAGAAGAGTGTAGAATTTCTAGTGGTGAGGGTGCCTTTTCTATTCTTCTAAGAATAGTCAATAGTAAAGTCCTATGGCTAGACCTTAGGCTACTAAAGAGGAAAAACTAAACCTTAATCAAAAGTGAGGTCAATAAATGGATCCCTAATAGGTGTGGTGTGCTAGGCAAGGACACCGCGCATATTGGCATTGACCGAGGAGATTAACAAAAACCAATACAAAATCTTAAGTCAAAGGACCCGGAAGTATGCGTAGAGTTGTGTATGTGATTTGTTTCTACTGGGGAATTAGCAAGCGAGTGTTTGATTAAGTCAAGAAGTGGGGGCTCTCGCTAGGGATTGGAGAGTGGACTTTGAGTTATGAAATTTTAGAATGTTTTAAAGGATGGGAATCAGTATGAAAGTGCTGACCCTGAGGTGGGAATTGAAATTTAGATATCAATTCAAAAAGAGAGAGAGAGAGTCAGGATGTAAGGACTGATCTTGAATGTAATAAATCAGAAATGTGAAAATGAGAATTGAAATGTATGTCAATTCTCAAAGGATGGTGTCAGAATGTAAGGAACGACCTCAAATTTAATGAGACAGAAATGTAGGACTGAGAATTGAAATGTATGTCAATTCTCAAAAGAGAGTCTCGGAATGTAAGGACCGACCTCAAATGTAATGAATCAAAAATATAGGACTGAGAATTGAAATGTATGTTAATTCTCAAAAGAAAGTGTCAGAATGTAAGGACCGACCTCAAACGTAAAGAATCGAAATGTAGGACTGGGAAGTGAAATCTATGTCAATTGTCAAAAGAGAGTGTCAAAATGTAAGGATCAACCTCGAATGTAATGAATCAGAAATGTAGGACTGATTCTTGAAATGTATGATAATTCTAAAAAGAGAGTGTTGAAATGTAAGGACCTAACTCAAATGAAATGAATCAGAAATGTAGGACTGAGAATTGAAATGTATGTTAATTCTAAAAAGAGAGTGTTGAAATGTAAGGACCTAACTCAAATGAAATGAATCAGAAATGTAGGACTGAGAATTGTTCAATTCTTGAAGGAGGGTATTAGACTGTAAGGACCGACGTCAAAATGTGAGAATTGAAATGTAAGTATCAATTCAAAGATGAGAGAGTTGAAATATAGGTATCAATTCGAAGATGAAAGGGTCAAAATTTAGGTATCAACCTCGAAATGTGAGAATCAGGATTTAGTTACTGATTTGAAGATGAGAGAATTGAAATGTAGGTATCAATTCCAAGGAGAGAGTGAAAATTTAGGTATCAACCTCGAAATGTGAGAATTGAAATGTAAGTACCAATTCAAAGATGAGAGAATTGAAATGTAGGTATAAATTTCAAGGAGAGAGTCAAAATTTAGTTATCGACCTTGAAATGTGAGAATTGAAATGTAAGTACCAATTCAAAGATGTGATAGTCAGGATTTAAGTACTGACCTCGAAAGATAAGAATCAGAATTTAAATATTGATTTAAAGATGTAAGAATTGAAATTTATAAAGAGCTTGGGGTGTTGAATTTAGGGTGTTGAATTTGCAAAAGTGTATGACTTTGTTGAAGAAGATTTGTAGAGCTTTGCGAGACTTGTAGAGCTTTATGAGTTTTTGTGTAGAATGTGAAGTTCTGCGGGGATGTTCAGATAGTTAGTGTAGATAACAATGGTTGTGCTGCGTGCACAAAAAGTAGGATATTCCGAAAAATGGAAGAATCTACTCAACAAGTTTGTTTTATTTTTTGTTGTTTTTATCTCATTTAATTTTTCAAAATATGTTTTTAAAGTTTTAATTTTAATTGCTTGATTTTCAAAAGAAATTTATTTCGTTATTTACTCATTTGTGATTATTTTTCATTTATGTTTTATTTATTATTGAAGATTTGTTGTTTCATTCTTTGTTCATTGAAATTCTGAACCATCGCATGGTTCGCGGCTTTCATCCATCGCACAAAACAGCAACTGACAAAGAGGCACAATTTGAGAGAAATTTACATTAATTTCCTCCAAAAGAGATGACATAAATCAGACATAGGCTAATGCCCAAAAGGTACATTATGTAATCCATGTCGAAATACATTGAGAATAATCTCATGCTATGAGTACATCGTAGACTGAATATATCAAATACACATCATGGTGATGGAACATGGTGCTGGAAAAAGTGAACCCTCTGTACCACGTGTGTTGAGCTCCTGATGAAGCAGACCTTCTAAGTTATGCTCCAGGATAACAGTTCCTTTTTCATGTACTTAGAGGTACAACCTTCTCATAGCTCATATAGAAATAACTCCTTCAATTCTGGGTCCTGCTGAAATAAATACGGTATTTTACAGTTGTCCATTCTGTGGAAGGTTACAGACACCCTACGGTGTCGCACTCCTAAAATGCAGTGCTTGGCAATGTCTGCACCATTGCCCTTCAGGACAAGTACTGAACCAACTGGAAGAGGAATCTCCATAACTCCTCTGAATTCACCAGGGCTGACTATATCGATTTCTTTTCCAAATAGAATATTTCTTTTACTCATAAACGAAATCGAGCAGAAATGTCTCACAAAATCATGATGGTCGATGTATGGGGGAATGCAGTCGCCTTCTTCATAAATGTTAATGATGCAACTGTTGGGAATGCAAGTAGCAGATAGAATATTCCACATGACCATTCTCTTGATCATCCATTTTATCATTTGTGGCAACGGATCCACTTGCTCGTATCTGAGGATCCTAGGTGGATTCCCCTATCTGTCGTTCGTGAAGTTGTAGCAACAGCCACATTGGATGGGGGTTTTTTCCTTTTCCCTCATTGGCTCAGAATATGTTCTCTCCATGAGAAGGCCCGCTCTGCTTCTGTCTCTTAAATCAAAGATGCAGTCCAGAATACTCTTTTCATTAGTCTCAGAGAAACCCTGGTGTATAGCTCTAGGACTTCCAATATGTTGATGAACTTTCCCTGAACCTCTTCATAGAACTCAAATTCTCTTTTATTTACTCTTCTTATTTTGTAGTACTCTACCATACCAGGGGTTGGCAGCTGCAGCGGGTGTTCCTTCCTTCAGGCCTCGGCGGGAACCCAAACTAGTGTTGGTCGATCCGGAACACGAGATTTGCCCTCTAGTGGGATGTATGACCCTGGGCTCCATGGTTCATGTTGATCCTTCCCTAGTGGGACATATGGTTCATCTGTTGCGAAGTCTGGAGCCTAAGACTCATTGGTGCTTGAAGTGTATTCTTCTAATGTACAGAAATGTTGTAGATGTAGAACATTGCAATCCGAGAATTCTATAAATGCACACGTGACTGATGTCCCGGCTGGCACCTCAATGTCGCATGTTTGGCAACCGTGCATAAGATATCTGGAATTTGGAGCGCATTTGATTCTGTCACAAATCCTGACTTTTCATTTGTAGTGGGCAGGCTAGCAGAAGTTTCTCTCAGATCTGGGTCGTAAATATACCCATCAGGAATAGGGGTAAGAAAATTGTTCGTGCATTCTTGTCGCAGGAAGGCTCTCTGTTTCTTTTGGCTTGCATTTATGTGCTGCGTCCAGCAGAGTGGAGTATTCGGTAATGGTTAATTACGGGCAGCTATTAGGTCCCTTGCTGGAGTTGCTACCATGGAGGGCAGATGGCTAGGCCCCTCCATCGGATCTGGTTCCTCTAACACGTTTTTACCTTTGCATGACACATTATCTTGAGTGGTTACCCTCAATAGTGAAGGCAGTCCCTCCTTTTCTTTACTGTTGACTACATCCATTAGAGGACCCTCGTAGTCCATATCAACTTGGTTGAAATCCACGTTGAATATTATGACACCTCCTTGTGGCGCAATCTCTTCATTCAGTGCGAGTTTCTAGCCGTCCTGGAAGGCAAAGATCAGCCTCTGTCCTGACATCTTTTCTGCAGACGACAGGAAAAAGGTCAGTGGGCCGAAGCTTGACATGAATAAAAATAAAATAAAGTATTTATTAAAATAAATTTTAGTTTGTTTTGATGAAGAGGATTATTCATTTTATGTGTGAGTTTCGTTTAATTTAGTAGGGTATTTAAATTAAAAAGTAGAAAAGAGAACGTGTGAAGTTGAAAAATTTTCTCCAAATTTTCATTATAATGAGGTTAATTACAAAATTTGGACCCGATCATAGACATTTGGCCACATAGACAACCCTAAAGCTATCAAAGTTTCAAAATTTCAAAGAAAGCAGAGGCAAGCGACATTGAGCAACATCAGGTTGCATAATAGGTTTTCAGGTATTGTCCATTTATCGATAACATGGGTCTTTCGCCGTGAAAGTCCACCAACTGGTAGGCTCCTCTTGTATAGACCTTCTCAACGACAAATGGTCCCTCCCAAGTTGGCTCGAATTTTCCACCTATCTTGCGGCGTGCAAGAATTGTTCTATTGAGCACAAGCACGAGGTCACCAACTTTGAATGTCCTTGGGTGGACCAATTTGTCATGGGCTTGTACCATCTTTGCCTGATAGAGCTCTAAATGTTATTGTGCTTCTAGTCATTTTCCCTCGAGACTCTCCAGTTCTTCAAGTCTGGGTTTTGCACTTTCTTCCATTGTGAGTTTGTTGGCAACGACGACTCTGAGAGATGGTGTTTGGATTACTAGCGGTAGAACGGCCTCAGCTCTATACATGAGCATATAGGGTGTACACCGAGTGGGAGTCTTGAAAGTCGTTTGATAGTCCCACAAGGCTTCTAATAGTTTGTTGTCTCAATCCCTTTTGTTTTCATCCAGTGTTTTCTTCAAAATCTATACCAATGTCTTGTTGAAAGCTTTAGCCAGACCATTTTCTCTTGGATAATAAATTGTAGAGTATCTCCAATCTATCCCATGCCTTCATACAAAATTTTTTATCTTTGTACTTTTAAAAGTTGTCCCATTGTCAGAGATTATTCTTTGTCATATCATACTCCAAAATGGTAAACAATTTGGCTTTTGAAAAATTGAAGGACGTGCTATGCCGTAACATCACGTAATGGTACTGCCTCAACCCATTTGGAAAAGTAATCTATAGCGAAAAGTATAAACCTGTGTCCTCTAGAAAATGGAGGGTCTATCGGACCTATTATGTCCGTGCCCCAACACTCGAATGGCCACGAGGTAACAGTTGGGTGTAGCACATTCGGAGGCTGGTGTAAGACCACCCCATGCACTTGGCATTCGTGACATTTTCCTGTTGTATCCATGTAATCAGACATCATTGCTGACCAATAATACCCGAGTCTTTTGATCTTCATTTTCATTTTTGGCCCTGACTAGTGAGCTCCACATAATCCGGCATGTACCTCTTTAATAATATTCTGTGTTATGGCTCTGCTCAAACATCGTAGCCAGATCTGGTCGAACGATCCTTTATAGAGAAGATTTCCCATCAGGACGTAAGACATAGCCCTTCTTGTGATGTGGTGCGCCTCAGACTTTTCTTCTGGCAGCTTTCCAGTATGCAAATATTCTATTAATGGCTTGCGCCAATCTTCGTTGATGTCTGCAACTGTATTTATTACTTCTTCTTTTCCAAGCTTGTATAGAGTCCAAGCTTGTATAGAGTTTTGAATTAATTTTGAGACAAGACTCATCTTCCTTGCACCGTTACTTCGATGGAATCCTCCAGCGAACAGGCCATTTCCTTAGCGAGTTTTGCTATAGCGTCAGCATGGGCATTATCTCCCCAAGGAATCCGGTAGAAAGTCACCTCATGAGTCTGCTCTAGGAGCTTCATTGTGTATCAGTGATGTTTTGATAGTCTTGGTTTCTGAGTTCTATATTGTCTAGCGATTTGCTGGATGACAAGTTCAAAGTCCCCATAAATGAAAATGTTTGTTATATGCATTGAAATTGACAATTCCAATCTGGTGATCGAAGATTTGTATTCTGCTTCATTGTTGGTACACGGCTCTGTCAGGTGGTATGAGAACCTCAACATACCCTTATCTGTCGTAATAAAGATCAAACTGATCCCTGCTTTGCCTGGTATAATTGTGCCTGGTCCTTTGTCTTTCCTGGCTGACGAAGCGCCATCGAAGTACATTTTCCAGTGCTGCACACTAGAAAATTCAATTTGTAGTATTTGCTCATCTGGTAACTCATCGTTGAGAGAGGACCCAACTAGCAATGGGTGTGCATAGATAAAATCTGCTAGTATCTATCCCTTGATAGCACGAAGGGGAAAAAAAGTTATATCAAATTGCAATAAGATCATTGACCATCTTGCTAAATGTCCGGAGAGTGTTGGTCAGGTCATCAAATATTGCAAATATTTAACTTTCGAGATTAGGGTGATCTTATGAGAAAGCAGAGAAATGTAATGTCTAAGCTTTTGAGCGGCAAAAATTAACGCCAGACAATGCTTCTCAATAGGTGGATACCTTACTTCCGTCGGTATTAGACGACGACTCAAGTAGTAGAGTGCATTTTCTTTACTCTCATCATTGACTTGGGCTAAGAGGGCTACGAGAGAGTCATCCAAAGCTGTGGTATAAAGTATCAACAGTTTCCTTGTAATAAAGACTGCCAAAATATGAGGTTTCATTAATTATTGTTTAATGTCCTCGAAGGCCCGCTGGCATTTCTCTTCCGAAATAAATTTGGCATCCTTTTTAATTAATGCTGAGAAAGGCTGACAACTATCTGAGAGATTAGAAATAAAGCGTCTAAGATATGCTAACTTCCCCTGGAAGGAACGTAGCTGTTTCAAGATTTTAGGGGGAGGCATTTCCAAGATAGCATTTCCAATTTCCAAGATAGCTTTAATTTTATTCGGGTCGATCTTGATTCCCCGATGATGGACAACTAATCTAAAAATTTCCTAGAGGTAACGCCAAAGGCGCACTTTAAGGGATTCATTTTAAGGTCGTATCGTCGTGATCCTCAAATTGTACAAATGGTATTGTACAAATGGTATATTTTCTGTTTACTTTGATGACCAAATCATCCACATATCATTCTACTTGGTTGTGAATGAGGTCATCAAAAATCTTCATCAGTCATTGTACACTGATATGTTGCCTCTGGCGTTCTTTAGGCCGAACGATATCACTGTGTAGCAGAAATTTCCAATCGATGTTCTGAAAGATGGCATCCTCGGGAACTATCTTTATTTGGTTGTATCCCGATGATCCATCCATGAAGGAAAAAAATTCATGTTGAATTCTGTTAATAGTTTAACCAATTATGCAGATTCTTCCTCATCAAGTAGAGAACTTATAAATGTAGGTCGGGGTTGTTCTTCAGTCCCGAGGTTAATATAATTCAATTCATCGATAATAAATTTAATTTCCTCCTTAAATTATGGCGGAGGATCTTCTATTGGTTGATCAGTAGAGTCATCCTCTGCATCGAGGCAATCCTCTTCTGAATCATTAGTGACAATCACGCAAAATTCAAAATCATCGACTGGTCCAACTGTACCAAATCGGAGACCTTCCTTTAAATTTGGAGTTCGACTTTTAGCATTCTATAGTTTTTCAAAAAGTTAAAATTTATCTTTTGGCATTTATTTTGGTAAGTGTCCCTGTTGAATTAATTTTTGAACACAAGGCGAGAAGTAACCGAAAGGCAATTCCATTAATTCATTAGAATCAACATCCAAATTTACATATTTTTCAAGCTCCGTAGAGGTAGAAGCACAATAAAATTTGATTGGTTTTGAACCAACATGGCGGAATTCCTTGACTCTAAACTCTCGACCTTTTGCGGGAGAATCAGAGTAAGGGTCATAGTATTCACACGGTGGTTTATCTGATCGTACATTGTTTCATATTCATTTTTCTCTAAATCTTCTAGAGATTTCTCGTACTGAGGTCTCTTCTGCTTTGTCATCATTATTTGATCTTCATAACTGTCTTCATCACTAGTGTTGATGGTTGGCCTAGTCCGTTCAACAATTAAATTGATTTTTCCTCATCCACATCCCTGGCCTCGACCTTGGTTGCGTGAACTAGAAGAACCTCCACCAACTCGTTGTAAGGGTGTGTTGTAAGGGAGTGGTAGAAGGTTGTTGAAGCAGAGTTATTTGGCTTCCTATTTGTGATTGTTCTAAATCTTTATCTTTGTTTGTCACAATCTCGCGCGAGAAGACAGTTCTCTTTGGAAGCGCATAGTAGGCAATATCTTCATAGATACCAACTTCATGCACAGAAAATGGTTTTAGGTCTCCCTTGATGCAACTTTTTTGACCATCTTTGATGCACTATTGTAGAGATGATGAAACCATTGATGCAACTTTTTTAACCATCTTTGATGCACTGTTGTAGAGATGATGAAACCATATTGTGCTCATGAATCCATGGTCGACCCAATAGAGCGTTAAAAGATGTCTCGACGTCGATGATATGAAATTTAGTGGTTTTAACAAGTTCTCCAACCTTCATAAGTAATGTAATTGATCCAAGGGCTCTTTCTCCCTTTTGGTTGAATCCTCTTAACATCATCTTATCGGCTATAATTTCTTGAGCTTCAATATCCAAATAGGTCAATGTACGTAGGCTCATCAAGTTAAGAGATGCTCCAGGATCCACTAAAACTCTAGATAACACAAATCTGTTGTTAACGGAGATGTAGAGCGGACTGTTGTGGTCGGCGGTACCGAGCAACAAGTCTTCATCTTTGAAGTTTACCTCTGACTGTTCTCTCAAAGAACAAAATTCATCCAAGGGTGTGCTAGCCAACTGAGCTAAGCAAATTTCTGGATTAAGCAAAGCTGTAACCAGAGATTCTCTCATCTCCTTTGACAGGATCAGAGCGTCATAGATTCTTAATCAGGCAGGCAACTTCCTAAGATGAGCTAGCACGTTGTAGTCTACTTTGTGTGATCTAATTTTATCTTGATCATGTTCTTTCATTGGTGGAGGTGGGGGTATCTCTTCTTGAGTCATTATCTGTTTTTCTTTGTCTGTTGGAGCTGTTCATGGTGGTAACACTTTTCCGCTCCTTAAATTAACTTCTGTGATTTATTCTTCTTGAGATATCATTATTGAATCTTTCGGTGTCTTTTCCTCTTTTTCGGAAAGATCTAAGTTGATGGCAAGCGGTGTACCATGATTCTTGAGAATTGGGTCTTCATTATCGGTGCTGTCACAAGCGATATCATTGATGCCTTCAATAAACTTGACAATGAGCTCATCAGACTTGAGTACGATTTGAGGATCATTTTGGGGATCAAGATTAAAGCTAGATCGGTCATACGGTCATAATCAGTTATGTTATCGGTCATAATCAGTTATGTTATCATAAAAAATAGTCAAAATGTAGCCAAATCACAATCATAATATTCATAAGACCCCAGAGAGATAAAAAGATAATCATACAAAGTCAAGGGTTCGAGCATTTTCTTCCCCAAATCTGAGACAATCCCCAAATCTGAGACAATCTGAGACAACCAATCTAGTAGAGGCAGCCCCTATCCTACCCCCCATGTTATCAATCCTGGGAGTGACACTTTTTTTCTTCTTGCTCTTTGTGCTTGACGATGATGGATCTTCTGGAAAAGTCTTCATCTCGGGCTCGGTATGTTGCGGACTCTGAATAGAGGCTTATTTTGATGCAGACTTTAGCTTGTTCAATATCTTCTTGGATGATCTGCTCCATACCTCATTCCATTCTTCTTCGGTATTCATTGAAGCTTGCTTCGATGAATCTTGTATTTGATTAAGGACCCTCTTCAGTTCATCCCAAGTTGCCCCTCCATCCATCTATTCCGGCATACGGATCAATTGGAGAGATTGGCTCGGCCGAATTCATGTTTATGGAACCTTTTTCAAGTTCTCTCAAATACTCCTTGGGATTGTTATATTCTCTTTCTTGAGGTTCCTCTCCAGCCAATATTTAAAGACGAAGCATTTTTCTATAGTGTGCCCAAGCAACCGGTGATATGGGCAATAATTTGGTTCATTCTTCTTATCCACCTCTTCAGATTTATTTGGATCAGGTAGTTTGAATTCTGGTTTCTTCATCAGGCTTTTAAATATTTTAAGTTTGGCTTCATATATTCTTTTACCCATTGTTTGAGGTGATCCCTACTGAGGCGGCCGTTGGTTGGATTGACTGCTCTGTTTTTGAGAGTGCTGTGACAAAGACTGGCGATGTTCTTCTGCATATATCTTTATCGGTTGCTTTCCTTTGTCGACAGTCGCGACTACTCCTAATTTATTTTCGAACAATCTGGTCACCTTAGCCTTTTCATGTGGCTCCATGTGCTTCTTTTCTTCTTGAAACTGCTGGCTTTATTGAGTAGCTTCTCAAAGGATTTGATGGTGAGTCCCTTAAGCATGAAAGCTACTGGCCCATGAATGCTCTTGAGTAGAATCTCAATCGTTTGATGTTCCTGTAGCTGAGGTTCACATTTCATGCTACGGTTTCTCCACCTCAAAATATAGTTTTTGGGCTTTTGCTTCTCCATCATGAGCTCTTCGATAGACACATGATGTTGTGCCCCAGCAAATCTTTTTGCAAATAACGGTTCCAATTCAGAAAATGTTTTAACTGATCCGTTGGGCAAGTCAGCGTACCAGTCGAAAGCGATTCCTGACAAGCTGCTGAGGAACTCTTGGCAGAGTAGAGTTCATTATTCCTCGAGTTGCCACAAGTGGCTCTGGAATGTGCTATGTGTTGTTTGGGATTTCCAGTCCTATAAAATATCTTGAAGTTTGGGGCCACAAAACCCTTGGGGAAAGGTACGGCGTTGAACTCTTCTGGGCAAGGTCTACCCTTCAAAATTGATGCACCGCCCTTGGATTGGGATAAGGCGTCCCGCACTTGTTCAACCATGTTTCGGGCATGGCACCTGGCGGAGAATCTTTCTTGGGTTGTTCATCTTTATCTACTGAAGTAGCCTCTCTTCTTTCATCCATGATGTGTATGATTTCTGGCTGATTAATCTCTAGAGAAGCCAATCTTGGTGCTTGTGATTGCCCCTGAATGGTGGTCATGGCGGTCATAGCTGCAGTCATCTCTTCTATTCTTTTCTCCAGAAGGCTCACTTGTTCATCCCTTAAGAAGATAACCTTACGCAGCTCATCTACTACATTCTCATCGGTGTGAGGTTGAGCCTCGCGAGCCGATGTGGTAGCTCTGGTTTCGATCACATGGACATCCATGAAATCCTCCTCCAGGTAATCATTATAATCAAACTCTTCATTTTGACAACCGATGGAAACTCAATGCTCTCGAGCTAACTCCGAAATCTCGATCCTGAGTTTCTCAACCTTTTCCTCAATTACTGAATCCTTGATTGCTTTAAAATTTGGAGGACCTTGATGGATATCCTCTACTTGTTCCTCCATCTCGCTGGCGATTGTCGCGACAATGTCAGATATTTCAGATCCAATGTCAGATATTTCAGATCCATTTCAGATCCTGGTTTTACTTCCTCTCTTACAGGCTCACTGGACTGTATCGGTGTAGTGACCTTGGGTGTCCATACCTTCTTCTTTTTTGACGATAGGATTGAACTTCTTTCTCTCCTCACTCTGTCCATGAAGTGATTATAATGCGGCAGCGATCCTCCGGATACTCTCGATTGTGTCCATAAAGTGATGGTAATGCGGTAGTGATCCTGAATGGATAAATTTTTAGCACTTCTTCATCTTGATGAGGTTCCTTATCAATGGGTGTCTCTTCAAGATCCTGGGCTTTAATGACCCTCAGAACTCTTCTATTGCAGTTCCTCCTTTTTGTTTGGGTCAGTGGTACAGTCCTTGAACTTGATTCGATTTCAAACACGGGTAGTGGGACAATTAATCCTTCAGTCGGATCCTCAACAATCATCACTTCTTTCCCTTTAGCAGTAGCCGGGATAACAGGTTTGACGGGTGCCGCGAAGATAGTAGCTTTAGCCTTTTTGCAGGCAGGGAAGTCTTGAAGGCAGTTCAAAACAAATTCTGCAGACGGTTCTTGTATTTCCGGAGCAGCGATATTCATTACCACCAATGGGGCTTTCCCAAGGATAACCTCGAGATCTTCAAATCCAGCTCCAAACTTGATGGTTGGAGTGACGTTACGGGCCTTTCGGTTCATTGGTAGGTTGCAGGAAAAGGTCAGCATTAGGTAGGCCATTGCAACGGGCTTTAAAACAGAAAGTTTTAGGGTTAGCTATATGGCCAAAAATCTTGTAATCTTTAGTGCAAGCACTGAAAAACGAGGTTGATCTTTAGACCTGACGGGTCTTAATTTATGGGCATTGAAAAAATTAAGGGGTGTAAAATTTAATTAATGCTAGAAATTTTCAAAGTGCGCGCAACGCAATAAAATTTGGTTTAATTTGTGGAATAGCAAATCAAATTTGGAAGGAAGTAGCAAATCAAAATTGGGTAAGGAGATGTGAAATATTTTAAGACCCAGTGCGAGACCCAATTAGTGGCAGAAAATGCCCAGGTGGAACTAGTCCACCGACAGACCTATTCAGGATCCGACCCCATATAAAAATTCAAAGAGTCCTTAATGGTTTTCTGAACCCCTCTATTCAAAGATGGTTGAACAACTAGCCCTGAAGTCCAAGGAGTTAACCACACCTTCTCAAGAAAGAAATGGGTAAAGTATGTCAACAGAAGAAGGGTAATTTGGTTCAAGAGCGGACACATTACCGATGTGTGGAGATAATATTTCTTGATTTGTATGGAGAGAAAAGCTTGTCCCCAGCGGAGTCGCTAGAAGCTGTCGGTGCTATTTCAGGGGTTTGTGGGGAGTTTCCAGTAAGAGCTGTCGGTCACCGGAATCGAAATCCCGTCGCCCGCTTCGGAAGCACGTTGAAGTGTGAAATCAAACTGACCCCATATTTTTCATTCTTTAAAATGAAAGAGCATTGTACCTCAAATCTTGTATTTATCCCAAAGGATAAACACAAGACTTAAGGATGATGCTCGATCAAATAAACTAAGGAAAGTATGACGTCCGTTTGGTCTGCGAAACCTTTGTATTTACCGACAAGTTCCTCTATTTAGTATAAAGGATTAAATAGGGTTTATATTAAGCTGGGTTTGGACATGCTTCCTATAAGGGCAAGCCCCTATAGTTAATTACATTTTAAATGACCAAAGTCATTTAACAAGACTCTCAATAAAAATCTGGAAATATTGTCTTCAAGGAGTTTGAAAGGGTATGACTTTTTAATGAAATCAGATGTGGAGATGTGAAAGGGGAATGGTTCAAATTTGGAACATTTTATTGTAGAATCCAAAGGAGAAAGCACTAGGGGATGTCATGGATTCAGAGGAGAACCTCGGTGACTTCCCAAGCTATCCTAATGTTTGGCTTCATTTGAGAAAATTATTTGAGTATTTCGTCTTGCCAATTTAATTTTTTAAGGTCTTACGATTGTATGAAACAATCACACAAATAGCCTGGAATATGTGTAGATTTAGGTCTTGACAAACGACAACCTCGAAATCCTAAGATGAGTTAGGGCTTTGTTGTTTTAAGTCTAAGGAAGGAAAATTGGTTTAGCTGGGGAAGACAGATTTTGCTGTTGAAGATGGCTGTGCTGCCCACCAAGCTAGCTCCAAGCTCCTTGCCGCAACGAGTTTGAGTTATCTAGTGTGTCAAGTTATAACATCAAATCAGGTGGCCCTATGGTTGAAGTTCTTTAAATTTTATAGAGGGCATATTAAA
>NW_018165173.1:359037-376420 GCF_001263595.1 Phalaenopsis equestris
TGTTTTATATTTTGATGTTGTGGCGGTGAATTTTATCTTGGTTGATTTTACTTGGTTGATTTTAGTTTTGAGTTTGGTTAACATGCAAGTTTATGATGTTTTCATACATGTTGGTAAATGCAAGTATGAAAGGAGATAACATAAGCATAAAGCATGTAAGGAAAACACACAAGAAAGACGATACTAAAAACTGTAAAAGAGTACCAAGCGAGTCTTCTAGTTCCACCACCTAAAACTTAACAATGCATGTGAGGGCATTTACGAAGAGTAGGAAAAGTAAAGTTCTGGTGGTTTTCCTAACTCTATGTTGTATTTTGGTGAGTCCTTAAAAGTCTAATTAAGGATGATTTCATTGAGCAAAGTATATTAAGTTTAGTAGACCTCTGAGGTATCCAACAAGTTAGGAGGAGGAAGCAGGTCCATGCCTCCCCCAACTAGTTAAAATCCTCAAGTCCATTTAAACTTATTATGTTTCTTAATGGTTCATCCTGTGAATACTTCTAATGCTCAGTGAACATTGATGTCTTAATTATCCCTAAGAAAGGGGTAATTATCATTTATCATTTAATTTGAAAATTAGGTGAGTGAATTTCCTTAAAGGGCAAGTTGGTGTAACCTGAACACTTACCCAACTTTTAGGCTTAGTGATCTTTCAAGAATGTTTGATTATGTTTTGTTTATTTCTCTAATCCTCATTTAGTCAATTTTGATTTGGCCCAAGTCACCACTAAGCCCTTAAGTCCTAGGTCCTAGGTGAGTGAGTCCTAGGTGAGTGTCTTAATTTGTTTTGAAAAGGTTAAGCTTTAAGTGGTCATGATTCTTAATTTAAATTTTTATTTGTAAATCAAAATAGGGGTATTAAATCGATTAATTATTGACTTCAAAAGTCATACCCCTAAGTCCAAGATCGTTTAATTTTAATATACTTCCAAATTTTAATAATTCCAAATTTTAATAATTTTTTTAATAATTTAGAAATTTATTAACTTATTTAAGAAAGTGAGATTAGTTTCTACCATTTAACCTCTATTGTTTCAACCACCAAATAAATTGATTAAGATCAGAGGTTGCCCATTTCCTTCCTTGACTTAAGCCTAAATGTTAATTAAGGCTAAATTTTAAAAATTACACATTTGCCCCTAAGGTTATAACAATTCATAATTTGTCAAATTCAATTCAAATGACTTTGAAATTTTAATCCTACCTCATTCATGGGTCAATTAAGACATCAGAGGAGAAAATGTGATTTTTTAGAATTTAATTTATTTTATATAATTATTTTCATTTAAAAATAGGAATTTTCAAAGAAATTCCTAATCTCACCAAGGTAAATTCTAATCCATTGAAATTTTTACTGGAGGTAGACCTAGACTAGAGAAGTCTTTTGGACAAAGTTTCATGATTTTTTGTATTCTCTGTGATTTATCAGAATTTTTTAATTTCTGAGTTATTTAATAAAACTAAATTATTTTAAATGATGAAAATTAAGTTTTTTATTTTTAAAAAATCTCTCTGAGGTTAGAGAACCCAAAGGAGAAAATTTCACATTTCTCTAATTTTTCTTTGATTTATTGGAAATATTTTAGTGAAAACTCATTTTTAGCCTTTAAAAATTATTTTTAAGCTTTGAAATTCAATATGTTTATTTAGAACATCAAGAAAAATATTGTAATTGTTCCTAAGTGATTAAAAAACAATTTAGTACATTTCCATGAATTTTATTACTTTTGTGTTTTTTATGAATTTTTTAATTATTTTAAATATTTAAAACAGACTAAAAATCAAGTTTTTATTATAAATATTATTTTATTTTTATAAAATATCCCTGATTACAAAGAACTAAAAAAACTATGTTTCATAAGTTTTTTTGTTATATTTTGATTTTTAAAAATTATTTGAGTGTCAAAAGTGGTATTTATCTTCAATAATCAACTTAAGTTTCCAAATGAACTCAAAATATTTTGAATTTTTTATAGTGAGTTCTCTGGATTATAAACCACGGTGGAGATTAAAAATCAAGTCATTTAAATGTTTATATTTTCCAAAATGTTTAGTTATTTAGTGTTTATAAAATTTAAGTGCATTTTAAGTAACTTGACCCATAAAATTATTTCCAAATGCTTCTCTAGTCATGGTGGACCTTCCAAATTTTTCTTAGAATTTTCTAATCAATATTCTAATTTCCATGATTATTCTAAGGAAATAATGTGCAAGAAATTGAAAAATATGGATCTCTGTATTGGAACTTCCTCTAACTTTGGAAAAATTAGAGGATGTTTCCCTTAACAGAGGCTACAACATGCCAAAATTTCAAGCCAAGGTGATGTCTCAATATGCATGGAGAATCAAATGATCCCAAATAGTGTTTAGTTAATTAAAAAAATGCGCATCAAATGGATTTCAAATTTATTACACATTGTTCTCCTCTATTCACTGAGGAATAGGGTATTTTTATTTTATTTTTGTGATTTTTCTACACAAAGTTATGGAATTTCTAAGTTAGGGGTATTTAAATAATTAGGAAAAAGCCCTATTTATCTATTTAAACCGTGCGTGCTAACTGGATCCTAGGCGGCTCCAAAGGCATGCGTGGCGCACTCTGGTTGGACCCCGCCGTCCATGCAGCTGCTGACTCGGCCCGTAGTTTATGTCCCGAAGCACTATCCGACTCGATCTCCTTCGCCTATTTGGTACACGCTCGATCAAACGACTCCCCATCATCGTCCCCAATAGAATGATCCCATGACCGTCCCATGACCGTCCATGACCGTCCACACTAAAACCCTAAGATCTCAGCCTAGACTCAACCAAAACACCTCGGGTTTGGTACTATGGGCTTGTGTAAGTGAGACGAACAGATCCATACAGTAATCATGCAATTAAATTAAGCCTAATTAAATGGAGAATCAAAATAGGCTCGGGATGAGGTGAGGTTTTATATGTTTGCTCTGAGAAGTGAAACTTTGATTAGAGGGTCTTGGCACGGTTTGCTCTGAGAAGTGAAACTTCTGAGAAGTGAAACTTTGATTAGAGGGTCTTGGCACGCTCTTTATGATCCAAAAAGGATAGGGATTGAGTCCCTGGTCTTGGTATAAGGCCTAGGTGTGGATTCGACCAAGCTCGAACTCGGGTGTTTATCTAGAGCTATGGTAGAGGCTCTGTGGAAGGGGGATTTTATGGGGCTTTGGCTTCTTTCATTATTGTGAAGGTGTGGGTTGAGTTAATTTGAGTTTGGGTGGACTGTGGAGGTGTATTGGGTTCTGTCCTGGACAAAGTTTCAAGCTCAAAATTGAGCTGCGGTAATGGGAATTAGTGAGGGAAAATGGTTGGAATGCACCGAAAGGATCTTAATGAAGCTCTGTGTAAAGTTTGGAGAGGCCTCACTAAGGAAATTTCAGCACAGCTCCCTTGGCCGTGGAGGTGAGTTTTTATAAAAATGGCCATGGGAGTGGCTCTCCGGGCATAAGCTTGGGTGCATTGTGGTGCATAGGTGGAGGGCAGAGGAGCTCCATAAATTGGTTTGGCTGAGCTGGCCTCTAGGTTTGATTTGGGTGAGGTGTCATGGGGGTGGCTTTCAATTTTAAGCTTTTCCGTTCACTAGGCTGGCCGGTCGGCCAGAGGGAGGTGGCTAGGAGCTCAGGGAACCTAGGGGAATATGTCACAACAATTTAATGCAAGGATACCTAATTTTGGTAAGGATATCTTAAGCACATGCATTTTTGGAAATAATATCCCTTAGTTTGGGGGACCTTTGGTCCATGGCTTGATTTAGGTGGTTTAATGGTGTTTTGACTGGTCACTAAGTCCAACTAATGACCGTGATGGAGTTATTTTGGTGACTTTAGGGTGGTTAGGTCACATTTAGTGCATGAGTCCAAATGGGTGCAAATGACCAGGGCTAAGTTAACCATGCCAATTGGCCCAAAAAATGTTGAATTTGGTGTAGATGATCATAAGGAACAACTTTGGTGAAAAATGGAAGTGGTTTTGAGCTCAATTGAAGGGCCAATTTGAGAGAATTTTGTTTTTAATCAAATTGGTCATGTTGGGCTAGGCTTGGGTCTAGCTTCGGTTAACCTTGCGTTAATTCCAAAATGATTGTTGTAAATAGTCAATAGGGACCTCATGAAGAGTTTTCAAAATGAATTGGATGCCAATTTTGGGGTTAAGGCGGGTTAAGGCAATCAATTTGCGGACTTAGCCAACTTGGGGCTAAATTTGGGAATTCTTGGGGCTAAATTTGGGAATTTAATTTGGGAATTTTGGCTTTAGGCCAAAATTAAATAGATTTGACACTTCACCAAGGCCAATTGATGGTTGATTATTATGTATATGAATGTCAAGAAGATTTTTCAACATTAATTGGGGCCAATTAACTAGGATACGGGTTCAATTGGATGAGGTTAGGTCATTTGATCAAAATTGGAGTTTTGACCTAAATTAAAATTGGGCTAAAATCATGGGCCACTGAGGCTTGGATTTGGTTTATTTTGGTCATATAAAAAGTTAATTTGAGTTTAGGATTGAAATTAGGGTCAATTGAGATCAAATTGACAGAGATTTGAGCTGAATTTGGGGAAATTTTTGCCCTTAAAGGCAAATTTGTGGATTTTGGTTAAAGATGGTCAAATTGGCCAAATTGGGTCATGTGGTAGTTCAGAAAAATGAAATTGGAAATATTTGGGATTTACTAAGATTTTCTAGGAATTTTTTGAATTTTTGGGATTTTGGGCTATGGAGGGGTATAGTGGTAACTTGGGGGTGTTTTAAGGACAAAAGATCAAGATGGGTATTTTGGTCTATTTGAGGTGCCAACCATCACCAACAAGCCATGGACTTGACTTAACCAACAAGTCGACCAATGGAAACCCCAATTTGGGTCCTCTACATAGTGGACTTAGCCAAACCATAACCCTAGGGCTGGTAGGTTTAGGGGACCATCTACATGAGTATCCCAAAAAGATCAAGGGACCTAGGCTAGAAATTGAGTTTAGGGCTGTGAGTGATTGTGAGTGTAGATGAGTGTAGTGAGTGCCTTAGCTACAGACCAACACCCAGGGTCAACCTTAAGGTCCAACGGTCCTAAGGGTGGCTCATCTTAAGTTTCCCCCATAGTGATCCCACCTATTAAATGCTAGAGGTTGAGACCAACATGTGGCACCTCAAGTTGAGTAAAGAAGAGGGTAGAATTTCTAATGGTGAGGGTGTCTTTTCTAGTCTTCTAAGAATAGTTAGTAGGAAAGTTCTATGGCTAGACCTTAGGCTACTAAAGAGGAAAAACTAAACTTCAACCAAAAGTGAGGTCAACACTCACTTTAGACGAGTGTGATGTATTCCCTTATATGGGATATGTTTTAGTTCGTCTCTTATGGCTAGACACCAGTTGGTTAATACACTCTATTTTTTTCAACCATTTTCCAACCATTCATACGTGTCTCGGGTTTACGGTTTAAGGAAAGTTGTGCCTCTTTCTTTGACACCCTTATTCGGTTAAGGCCCCCGTACGGGTCCAAATAAGAGTTTCCCACTCACTTCAAATGAGTGTGGTGTTTTCCCCTTTGAGGGATGTCTTCTGGGTCACCCTGAGAGCTACACACCCTTGTGGTTGGAAAGTTACTTTTTGACCAACTATTCTTGGATACTGTGGTATTTTCCAAGCGAAACTTATTTTATCAAATCTTTGGTAGCGGTACCATATATAGGGTTGGTATGTTCTAATCATCCACCCTCTTTGATAATTTGATTTGGTATGTCACACCAGATCATTTCTGATAACGGCTTAAGCCAGATATAAAAATATATATGCCAATAAAAAAATATGTATGAATGGCATGAAAGGCTCTTAGTAGATCTGTGGGCATGTTGTGCAACATATCATGCACCCGGTTTACGCGTTGACCCTCTGGGTCCGAGAGTCATTCCTCTGAAGGTTGACTAGTCTTCTTAGTGGGAAGGTGGTACGACATATCGTACACCCACGCTTTTGTGTGTGTTATTGCATGTAAGAGAGGTCTTGAACATCTCTTAAAACTGATTTTTGAATTGCCATACAGGCAAAGTGGAAGTCCTACGGGCGGCTTATACCTGGCACAACCAGTAATCAGTGTAAGAGAAGCTAAGCACTTCTCTTATCTTTTTTTTATATAGTTCCTCTCTTCGAGTGGGTCTGAATGAGCGTGTCCTACCAATTATAAATGAGTGTGGTAGATACATTTTTCCTCGCTCACTCTAAATTAGAGTGGAAGATACCCTCTTTTTAGAGTATCTGAGCTTAGTTTCATGGCTGGACATTCCCTCGTTAGCATATCTTGCCTAAATAATCTTTTGCAATATATCGATTGATGGAAGTCAATTTTGATTGATATTTTCCTTATGCAGGAAAGCCAAGCCTTTTTCTAGCATTCTGTTTTCATTGCATTTTCTACATAGGGTCTGAACCCAGCACCTTTATACGGCTATGCTTGTCTCGCTCACTTCAGATGAGTGTGGTGTATTCCATATTATGGGATATGTTTTTGTTTTTGCCTTATGCCTAAACACCATTTAGTTGATACACTCTATTTTGTCCAACCCTTCTTAGGTGTCTCGATTGTCTGAGGTCAAGTTCGATTGACACCTTTTTGTATAGGAAACTATTCTCTATTCCTCGCCACCTCTATTCGGTTGAGCACCTCGTGTGGGTCCAAAATAGAGTTGCTCACTCACTTCAAATGAGTGTGGTTTTTTCCCCTTTGAGGGATGTTTTTTTTGGTTAGCCTGACGGCAACATACCCTTGGGCCAACTACTCTTGGATACTGCAGCAATTCCCCAGCAAAATTCATTCCACCAAATCTTTGGTAGCAGTATCATATATAGGTTTGGTATGTTCTATTCATCCACCCTCTTTGATAATCCTGAAACGGTCAATTTTCATTGCCTTGTCAGAGCGACAAGTCGTATCGATTCTAGAATTTGTTTGTTATCTGTTCGATCCATGTCCTTCATTAGAGCTACTTTTATTGCCTGACATTTGCTCCGGTATTTTCCTCGATGAGAATTGCCTTAGTCAGTTCTTGTTAGAAATATTCGTTGAGCTATCCCCTGCTATAGCTATTTTGCTAGTTCTGAGGGACCTTTTAGCGATTCTTACTTCGCTAGTGCTAGCTTAAATCACCCTACATTTGGACTTTTGAGTCCACCTCAATAATATTTCAATCGATTTGGTTGGTTTTATCAACCCCGTTGAACGACATGCTGTCTCAGTTACCTAGCTAACCCATGTCTTCATCGAGACACTCAATGCCTCCCCATCAAACATTAGCTTATTAAATGGGAGAATCTCTGGCGAGAGATGTCTCGTTAGTGCTTGTGGAAGCACTCTTATGGTTAGACCATCTTGGTCATATAAATCTTCTTATTGACTACTTTGGTTGGTTTTGTCTGTTATATCGAGTACCATGTTGTATTAGTCTGACGGTTGATTCATGGGTCCCCAACAAAAGTTGTTTCTCAGGTGTTGATGTTGGGGATCCATGAATCAAGTCTTGTTTTGACTAGTTTGGTTGGTTTTATCCACCCCCGTCGAATGACATGTTGTGTCAGTTAGCTAGTTGACCCATGTCTTCATCGAGACACTCAATGCCTCCCCAGAAAACATTAGCTTATTAAATGGGAGAATCTCTGGCAAGAGGCGTCTCGTTAGTTCTTTTAGAAGCAATCTTATGGTTAGACCATCTTGGTCATATAACCATTTCTTCTTATTGACTACTTTGATTGGTTTTGTCTGCCAAGTTGAATGACATGTTGTAGCGGTTTTACCACCGATCCATGTTCAGTCGGATTACTTGGATGTCTAATTATACTTTGATTGTGATACCTCAGGATGTTATGCCGCATGATTGTTCATTTGATATTTCATCAGGATACATACCTCCTGCGTTATTTTATATGCTCGGTCAGGATACATACCTCCTACGCCATTTGATATATTTGAACAAGATACATACTTCCTATCTTATTTGATACTTAGTCAGGATACATACCTTCTAGACTATTTCAAATGGGGTACATACCTCTGTGATCATTTGATGTTCCGATCAATAGAACTATTGCCTTCACTTGGCCAACCCTTAATGATAAGACCTCGTTTTGAGGCACGCCGGGTATTGTAGCCATTTGGCTTTGAAACCTCTCGAATCATATGCTCATTTCGGCCAGTTCCTTTATGAGAGCGTCTTCGGCTTTATATAGTCATATGTTTGATGTCACTCCAGCTCGACTATGTTGTAGTTTGCTCGGTATGAGTGTGTCTTCTTTTCAGACACTCTTTATCTTTATAGCAATGTTCCTAGAGCCATGTGACATTAGAGTCAACTCTATTTTGAGGATATCTTATTTTTTGACATTTTTGGCTTCATATAGCCTTATACTTCGATGCTTCTCAATCCACATGCCCTTTTGGGCCAGTTCAATTACGAGAGTATTCTGTCTTCAGACATACCTTGGGTCATGCCTCTACGGCCTCTAAACCCACCCTTAGGTTATGCCTTTACGCCTTTACGGCCTCTGATGCCTTTACGGCCTCTGAACCTATTTTTGTGGTTATGCCTCTATGATCCCTGAATCACTAGCTTGAGTGATGCCTTTATGGCCTCTCAACTCATCCTTAGGTTATGCCTTTACGGCCTCTGAAACTTTTTTCATCGTTATGCCTTCAAGGCCTCTGAACCATCCTTTCTTGTTCGGTCATACTATATAGTCACTGGTTTGATCGCCACCTCTGATCAAGATATGTTGTGCTTTATAGCCACTTGATTAATGTTTGATTAATGTGGTGATGGGTGTTTCTTCTAAGGAGATCAGTTAGATTCACAATCAGGGTCTCTTTCAGGGGAAACATAACAGGAGGCTTGGTCACACGAGATAATTGGGCATTCTCCCCTACTATTTTGAATGAGGTCCGGTACGGCGTTTCCATTGATTCTGTTATTTTGAATGTGGTCAGAGAGATCAATGTGCCGTTTCGAATATGTTCAGCCAAACTTTCCCTTAGCCATACCATGTCGAGTTTATCTAGCCTGGCTGAGATCCATTAGGTCATGCCTTTGCGGTCTCTGAACCTATTTTCATGGTTATGCCTTTACAGCCTCTGAACCACCCTCTTAAGTTATGTCTTTATGCCCTCTGAACCTATTTTTGTTGTTATGCCTTTATGGCCTCTAAACCACCTCCATAAGTTAGGCCTTTATGGCCTCTGAACCTATTTTCTAAGTTATGTCTTTATGACCTCTGATCTTATTTTTGAGGTTATGCCTTTACGACCTCTGAACCATCATCCTAGGTTATGCCTTTATGGCCTCTGAACCTATTTTTGTAGTTGACTAGTTTCGACTGGTTAACTTTAACTAGCTAGTCACACCCTCAAACATACCTTGTCAAGTTTATCTGGCTTGGTTGAGGTTTTCTCTTAGCCTTCTCTTGGGATGTCACCTCGACTACCATGCGAGAATGAATGAATTTCTGATTTGGATGCTGCCAACAAGTCTATTGTGCCTCAGCGGCGCAGCACACTTGTTGGGGGTATGTTAGATGACTCTGATCGGGCCAAAAAAAATATTATGTGGCGCGCAGCGCGCGATTCTGCTTGAATTGGCCCAATTACTTGACAAAGTGGTCCAGATGACCCCGGATGATGAAACAGACCCTGCTAGTGTGTCCGGAACGTTGATTTAACTAACTGGGGATGTCCACTTTGCTACAGTTTTACGGGCGGGGAAAAAATGTGTAAATTATCGTTTTGGGCATGATAGTAAAAAAAGTGGTCCAGATGATCCTGAATGATGAAATGGACTACGCCAACACATCCGAAACATCGATTTTAGCTAGTAAGGACTTCTACTTCACCGCGAGGATGCGCAGGGGAGAAAAATAGGCAAACGATAACTAAAATAATATATTTATTATTATTATATAATATATTATATTATATAAAAAATCTTATATATATGTATATATATATATATAACTCAGAAAATGAAAGCCTTGAGTCCTCTATCCATCCTCCGTCAAAGAATTGCGAAACTGACTCCTCCCTCCCATTAGCGATCTAGGGGGCAAAGCGGCAGTTGTGCCGCCCTCGTCACGGCCAAAACCTGCCGATCGGCCGGCGTCAGGGGGGCGCGCGCGCAGGCACCCTCCGCAATAGATCTCACGCGAAAACCTCTCAGATCGCTCCGTCCTCCTCATAGGCCTCTATCCTCATCGGCGGAGAATAGATCCGGCGTCCTTCCTCTAGCCACCGTAAGTCGGTCGCCTCTCCTTTCGTTATCACCAGAAATAGTAAAAAATGTAGCCGAAATCACAATCATTACATTCATAAGACCCCGAAGGGACACAAAGATAGTCATACAAAGATAAGGGTTCGAGGATTTTTTTCCCCAAATCCGAGATAATTAGTCTAGTAGAGGCATCCCCTATCCTACCCCCAGTGTTATCAATCTTGGCAGTGACGCTCCTCTTCGCTCTTCTTTTTGCCCTTTATCCTTGACGATGACCGATCTTCTAGCGATATCTTCATCTCGGGCTCGGTGCGATGCAGACTCTGAAAGGAGGCTTGTTTTGATGCAGACTGTATCTTGTTCAGTATCTTCTTGGACGATCTCCTCCATACCTCCTCCATACCTCATTCCATCCTTCCATTCCATCCTTCTTCAGTGTTTGCAGTTTTGATGAATCCTGTATGTGATTAAGGACCCTCTTGAGTTCATCCCAAGTTTTAATCCATCCATTTATTCCGATGTATGGATCAATTGGGGAGATTAGCTCGGCCAAAATTATGTTTATGGAACCTTTTTTCAGGTTCTCTCAAATACTCCTTCAGGATTGTTATGTTCTCTTCCTTGAGGTTCTTCTCAAACCAATCCTTAAAGACAAAACACTTGTCTACAGTGCGCCCAAGCAACCGGTGGTATGGGCAATAATTTGGTTCATTCTTCTTATCCACTTCTTCGGGTTTCTTTGGATCAGGTAGTTTGTATTCTGTTTTCTTCATCAAGATTTTAAATATTTTAGGTACAACTTCATTGTTGAAGAAATACACAACTTTTTGTCGCTACAACAGGGATATTCTTTTACCTGTTGAAGAAATACATAACTTTTTGTCGCTACAACAGGGATATTCTTTTACCTGCGGTTCAAGGTGATCCCTCCTGAGACGGTCGATGGTTGGATTGACTGTTCTATTTCTGGGAGTACTGTGACGAATACTGGCGATGCTCTTCTACATATACCTTCATCAGCTGCTTTCCTTTTTCAATAGTTGCGACTACTCCAGATGTCTTTTTGAACACTCGGGTCACCTTAGCCTTTTCATGTGGCCCCATGTGCTTCATTTCTTCTTGAAGACTGCTAACTTTATTGAGTAGCTTCTCGAAGGATTTGATGGTGAGTCCCTTAAGCATGAAAGCTACTGGCCCATGATTACTTTTGAGTATAATCTCAATCACTTGATGTTCCTATAGCTGAGGTTCACATTTCATGCTAAGGTTTCTCCACCTCAAAATATAGTCTGCCAGGGTTTCACTGAGCTTCTGCTTCTCCATCATTAGCTCTCCAATAGACACATGACGTTGTGCCCCGACAATTTTTTTCACAAATAATTGTTCCAACTCAGAAAATGTTTTAACTGACCCGTTGGGCAAGTCAGCGTACCAGTCAAATCAGTCAAAAGCAATTCCTGACAAGCTGCTGACGAACTGCTGGCAGAGTAGAGCGTAGAGCTTTGTTATTCCTCGTGTTACCACAGCTGGCTCGGAATGTGCTATGTGCTGCCTGGGATTTCCAGTTCCATCAAATATCTTGAAGTTTGGGGCCACAAAACCCTTGGGGAAAGGGATGAAATTGAACTCCTCTGGGTAAGGTCTACCCTTTAAAATTGATGCACCGCCCTTGGACTGGGCTAAGGCATCCCGTACTTGTTCAACCATTTGCTTGAACTTTTTTTCTGGCATGGCACCTAACGAAGATTCTTTCTTTGGTTGTTCATCTTTGTCTGCCAAATTAGCCTCCCTTCTTTCCTCCCCTCTTTCACCAATGATGTGTATGATTTCTGGCTGATTAATCTCTAGAGAAGCCAATCTTAGTGTTTGTTATTGCCCCTGAATGGTGGCCATGGTGGTCATAGTTGCAGTCATCTCTTCTATTCTTTTCTCTAGTAGACTGACCTGGTCATCCCTTAGGCAGCTCATCTACGGCGTTCTCTTTGGTGTGGGGTTGAGCCTCGCGCGCAGATGTGGTAGCTCTAATTTTAGTTACATGGACATGGATGAAATCCTCCTCCAAGTAATCACTGTAATCAAAATCTTCATTGTCACTATTGACAGAAACTCCGTGCTATCAAGCTAACTCAGAAATCTCAATCCTGAGTTTCTCAACTTTTTCCTCAATTATAGATTCCTTGATTTCTTTAAGATCTGGAAGACCCTGATGGACATCCTCTACTTGTTCCTCCATCTCGCTAGCTATTGTCACGACGATATCAGATATTTCAAGCACTGGTTTTGCTTCCTATCTTGCAGGCCCATTGAACTATATCGGTGCAGTCACCTTGGGTACCCATACCCTCTTCTTCTTCGACCAAGATGTCTCAGAATGGGACGTGTTAGTAGAGACATTTGTATGTCGAGGGAAGGTATGCTCCCCGTGGTGTAGACCAGCTATAGTGTCAGGTAATCATCTTGTATTTCTTTTTGGGATTGTAGGAATGACGGGTAAGTTCCTCGGACCCAGTCTCGACTTAATCGGTAGGCCCTTGGCCACCTGCGGTCTTTGTGGTGGTACAATTGGTGGTGACTATAGTAGTATCAATTCAGTTTCCCAAACGGAACCAGGCGGGAATATGGGTAGGTGACTTTTCAGTCGACTTGTGAGACTTTCTAATGGACTTAACATCCTTCAAAATTTCTTCTTTCATACGAGGGGAAATCACATGTTCCACTCGTTTAAGTAACTCACTAACAGAACATCCTTCTTTAATAGCAAGCCTTCTGAATACTGCACTAACTTGGGTGATGGGAATGAATTGCTTTCCCTCCTCACTATGTCCACGGAGTGATGGTAATGTGACAGCGATCTTCTAGATACTCTCATATCCATCAGAATTTGTCAGAGGATGGAACATACTCCCTTGTAGGAGTGGATAAACTTCTGGTAACACCTCATCAATTTGATGAGGCTCCTTCTCAATGGGTGTGTTCTCAAGAGTCTGGGCTTTGATGGCCCTCCAAACTCTTTTATTGCGGTTCCTCCTTTGAGTTCGGGTTATTGGTACTGTCCTTGAGCTCGACCCAATTTCAAACACGGGTGGTGGGAAAGTCAATCCCTCAATCGGGTCTTCAACGACCATCACTTCTTTCCCCTTAGCAGTAACGGGGATAGTAGGATGGATGGGTGTCGTGACAGTAGTAGCTTTAGCCTTGTTGCAGGTAGGGAAGTCCTGAAGGCAGTTTAAACTGAATTCTGCATATGGTGCTTCCATTTCTGGAGCAGTGATCTTCATTACCACGAATGGGGCTTTCCCGAGGATGACCTTGTGATCTTCAAATCCAGCTTCAAATTTGATGGTGGGAGTGACGTTACGAGCACTGCGGTTTGTTGGCAGATTGCAAAAAAAGGTCGGCCTTGGGTAGGCCATTGCAGCTGGCCTCAAAACAAAAATCTTTAGGGTAACTATATGGCCAAAAACCTCATAATCTTTAGTGCAAGCACTGAAAATAGAGGTTGATCTGTAGACCGAGCGGGTCTTAATTTATGGGTATTTTTGAACATCTTTGTTTAAAAAATAGGTAAAATTTAATTAATATAAGAAAATTTCAAAGTGCGCACAGCACAACATGATTTGGTTTAATTTGCGAAATAGCAAATCAAGTTTGGAAGGGAGATGTGAAGAAATTTTAGGGCCTAGTGAGGGACCTAATTAGTGGCAGAAAATGCCCAGGTGGAATTAGTCTACCGACACACCTATTGGGGATTCGACCCCGCATAAAAATTTAAAGAGTCCTTAATGGCCTTTTGAACCCCTCTGTTCAAAGATGGTTGAACAGCTAGTCCTGAAGTCCAAGGAGTTGGTTGTACTTTCCCAAGACATAAATGGGTAAAGTATGTCAACGGAAGAAGGGTAATTTGGTCCAAAAGGAACATGGACACATTACCAATGTGTGAAAATAATATTTCTTGATTTGAATTGAGAGAAAAGCACATCCCCAGTGGAGTCGCCAGAAGCTGCCAGTTTTATTTTGGGGGTTTATTTTTGGGGAGTTGCCCGTAAGAAGCTATCAATCGCCGGAATCGAAATCCTGTCGCCCGCTTCGGAAGTACGTTGAAGTATGAAATCAAACTGACCCCATATTTTTCATAGTTTAAAATGGAAGAGCACTATACCTCAAATCTTGTATCCATCCTGAAGGATAAACACAAGGCTTGAGGATGAGGCTCAATCAAATAAACTAAGGAAAGTATGACGTCCGTTTGGTCTGAGAAACCTTTCTATTTGAAGACAAGTTCCCCTATTTAATATAAAGGATTAAATAGGCTTTATATTATGTTGGGTTCATTTATATTAAGATGTTGGGTTCAGACATGCTTCCTATAAGTGCAAGCCTCTATAGTTAATTACATCTTAAATGACCAAAGTCATCTAAGAAGACTATCAATAAAGATCAAGAAAATATTATCTTCAAGGGGTTTCAAAGGGTAGGACTCTTAAATGAGATCGAACATAGAGGTGTGAAAAAGGATTGGTTCAAATTTGGAACGTTTTATTGTAGAATCCAAAGGAGGAAGAACTAGGGGGTGTTAGGGATACAGAGGTGAACCTCGGTGACTTCCCAAGCTATCCTAATGTTTGGCTTCAATTTTGAGGAGAAATATTTAGGTGTTTCATCCTGCCAATTTTATTTATTATGGCTTTCATTCGTGTGAAACGATCACATAAATAGCCTGGAAGATGTGAGGATTTAGGTCGTGAAAAATGATAACCTCGGAATCCTAAGACGAGTTAGTGCTTATAATGTATAACAGGGTTATACAGAGGCCTAAAGATAAGATGAGGATTTACGTTGCATGAGCAAGCAACCTCAAAGTCCTATGGCTTTGTTGTTTAAGTCTAAGGAAGGAAGATCGGTTTAGCTGGGGAAGACAGGTTTTGCTGTTGAAGATGGCCGTGCCGCCCACCATGCTAGTCCCAAGCTCCTGCCGCAATGAATTTAAGTTTTCTAGTGTTTCAAGTTATAGTGGCCCTATGGTTGAAGTTCTTTAAATTTTATGAGGGCATATTAAAGTTGACTAGAGCGACACCGGTTACGATCCTACGGTTCGCTCGTTCCGACAGCACTATATTCTATTGGATTCGCTTAGTTCAAACGAATTTACTAAACTCAACTTAATCAGTTCCATACTCTCATTTAAACCTTGGTAAGCCTTGTTAGCAATCATAGGTTACCTTCTTTAAGGGATTCCCGATCATCAGATAGAGACGTCTTAATTTAGTTGTAGTTGTTATTTTTGTGATGTTTGTGATAAAATTTTGAGTTGTTTTATATTTTGAATGTTATGGGGGTGAATTTTACCTTGGTTGATTTTAATTTTAGTTCTAGGTTATGGTTATATTTAACATGCAAGTTTATGTAGGTAAATGCAAGCATGAAACATGTAAGGAAAAGGCAGAAGAAAGACGGTACTATAAACTGTACAAGCGTACCTGGCGAGTCTTCTCGTTCCAACACCTGAAACTTAAAAATGCATGTTAAGGCAGTTTATGGAGAGCAGGAAAAGTAAAGTTCTGGTGGTTTTCATAACCCTATATCATATTTTTTTGGGTCCTTAGAAGTTTAATTAAGTATGAATTTATCAAGCAAGATATATTAAGTTTGGTAGATCTCTGAGGTATCCAACAGATCTAGAGAAAGAAGCAGGACATGCTACTCTCTCGCTGCCTGGTGGAAAATCCCGAGTTCTTTTTAAAATTATTATGTTGCTTAATAATTCATCCGATAAATACTCTTAAAGCTCAATGAACATTGATGTCTCAATTATCCCTAAGAAAGGGGTAAATATCATTTATCATTTAATTTAAAAATTATGTGAGTACCTTTAAAGAGGCAAGTTAATGTAATTTGAACACTTAGCCAAATTTCAATCCTAATTGGGCTTAGTGGTATTTCAAGGATGTTTGATTTAGTTATGTTTATTTCTCTAATCCTCATTTAGTTAATTTTGATTTAGCCTAAGTCACCACTAAGCCCTTAAGACCTACTTGAGTTTCTTAAATAGTTTTGAAAAGGGTTAAACCTTAAGTGGTCATGATTCATGATTTGGATTTTATTTGAAAATCAAAATAGGGGTATTAAATTGATTAATTGTTGACTTCAAAAGTCATATCCCTAAGTCTCCCTAAGTCCAGGATCAATAAACTTCCAAATTTTAATATTTAGAAATTTATTAACCTTAATTAAGAAAGTGAGGTTGTATTAACTTATCTTTTAACTTATCTTTTTAATGAGGAAAGTGAAATTGGTTTCTATAAATTAACCCCTTATGTTTCAAAGATCAAATAAATTGATTAAGATCAGAGGTTACCCATTCCCCTCCTTGACTTAAGCCTAAATTTTAATTATGACTAAATTTCCAAAATTACACTTTGCCTCTAAGGCTCTAACACCTCATAATTTGTCAAATTCAATTCAAATGACTTTCAAATTTTTATCCTACCTCATTCATGGGTCCATTGAGACATCAGAGGAGAAAATGTGATTTTTTTTTCAGAATTAATTTATTTTATATAATTATTTTCATGCAAAAATAGGATTTTTCAAAGAAAATTCCTAGCTTGACCAAGGTAAATTATAATGCCTTGAAATTTTATTGGAGGTAAACTTAGACCAGAGAAGCCTTCTCCCTTTTGTATCACACGAATCAAATTTCTTAATTTTTTGAATTCTCTGTGATTTATTAGAATTATTTTCAGTTTTGTATTTAATAAAAATAAAATATTTTAAATGATGAAATTGAGTTTTGTATTTTTGGAAAATCTCTCTCAGGTCAGAGGACTCAGAGGAGCAAATTTTATAATTTTTTTGATTTTTATGTGATTTATTGGAATTATTTCAGTGAAAACTCATTTTTAGCCTTTTAAAATTATTTTTTAAGCTTTAGAATTCAATATTTTTGTGAAATATTGTAATTGTTCCTAAGTGATTAGGAAGCAATTCAGAACATTTTCATGAGTTTTATTATATTTGTGATTTTTATGAATTTTTACTTATTTAAATATTTAAAATAGGCTAAAAATCAAGTTTTTATTTTAAATATAATTTTAGTTTTATAAAATATCCCTGATCACAGAGAACT
>NW_018165173.1:376473-378736 GCF_001263595.1 Phalaenopsis equestris
GAATCATTTAAATGTCAAAAGTGTTTAAATGTCAAAAGTGGTATTTATGTTTGAAAATAAGTTTAAGTCATCAAATGAACTCAAAATATTTTGAACTTTTTATGATGAGTTCTTTGGTTCATAAGTCACAGTGGAGATCAAAAATCAAGTTATTTAAATGTTTATATTTTCCAAGATTATTTGTTTTAGTGATTTAATGTTTGTAAAATTTAAGAGTATTTAAAATGAATTGACCTAAAAAATTATTTCCAAAGGCTTCTCTAGTCATGGTGGACCTTCCAAAATTTTCTTAGGATTTTCTAATCAATATGCTATGTTCCATGATTATTTTAAAGAAATAATGTAGAATAACTTGAAAAATATGGATCTCTGTATAGGAACCTTCTCTGACTTTGGAAAAATCAGAGAATAATTCCCTTGACAGAGGCTACAACATTGCAAAATTTCAAGCCAAGGTGATGTGCCAATATGCATGGAGAATCAAATGATTCAAAATAGTGTTTAATTAATTAAAAATAAAATATGCATCAAATAGTCTTGAAATTTAATCCACATTGTTTTCCTCTGTTCACTGAGCAAGAGAGTTTTTTTATTTTATTTTTGTGATTTTTCTACACAAAGTTATGAATTTTCTAATTTAAGGGTATTTAAATAAGGGTATTTAATAAGGGTATTTAAATAAATAAGAAAAAGCCCTATTTATCTATTTAAACCGTGCGTGCTGACTAGATCCTAAGCAACTCCGAAGGCATGCGCGGCGCGCTCTGGTTGGACGCCACCGTCCATGTAGCTGCTGATTAGGCCAGCGGTTTATGTCCCGAAGCCCTGTCCGGCTCGATCTCCTTCGTCTGTTTGATACACGCTCGATCAAACGGTTCCCCATCATCGTCCCTGACAGAATGGTCTCGTGACCGTCCACACTAAAACCCTAAGATCTCAGCCTAGACTCAACCAAATCACCTCGGGTTTGATCTTATGGACTCGTCTAAGTGAGATGAACATATTTATACGGTAATCATGCAATTAAATTAAGCCTAATTAAATGGAGAATCAAAATAGGCTCGGGATGAGGTAAGGTTTAATACCTTTGCTCTGAGAAGTGAAGCTTCTATCAGAGGGGTTCGACACATCCGTTGGGGTCCAAGGAGGCTAGGGATTGAGTCCCTGGTCTTGGTGTAAGGCTTAAGTAGGAATTCAATCAAGGCCGGAATTGGGTGTTGGTCTAGAGCTATGGTAGAGGCTTTGTGGGAAGGGGATTTTATGGGTTTTGGCTTCTTTCACTGTCGTTAAGGTGTGGGTGAAGTTAATTTGAGTTTGTTGGACTGTGGAGGTGTGTTTGGTTCTGTCCTGGTTTCCGACAAGGTTTCAAGCTGAAAATTGAGCTCCGACAATGGGAATCGGTGAGGGAAAAATGGTTGGAATGCACCGAGGGGATCTTAGGGAAGCTCTGTGTGAAGTTTAGAGAGGCCTCTCCAAGAAAATTTCAGCTTGGAGAGGTGAGTTTTTATAAAAATGGCCATGGGGTGGCTCTCAGGGCACATGTTTGGGTGCATTGTGGTGCTTAGGTGGAGGGCAGAGGAGCTCTTCAATTTGATTTGGATGAGCTGGCCTTTTGGTTTGATTTTGGTGAGGTACCATGGGGGTGGCTCTTGGCTTTGAGCTTTTCAGGCCACTAGGCCGGCCGGCCCGCCACGGGGTTAGGTGCCATGGGGGTGGCTCTCGGTTTTGGGCTTTTCCGGTCACTAGGCTGTCCAGCCGACCAGGGGGAGGTGGCTAGGAGCTCACGGAACCCAGAGGAATCCATCACAACAATTTAATGCAAATATGCTTTGATTTGGCAAGTACATCTTAAGTATGTGCATTTTTGGAAATAATATCATTTAATTTGGGGAACCTTTGGTCCATGGCTGGATTTAGGTGGTTTCATGAGGGGATTTTATGGGTTTTGGCTTCTTTCACTGTCGTTAAGGTGTGGGTGAAGTTAATTTGAGTTTGTTGGACTGTGGAGGTGTGTTTGGTTCTGTCCTGGTTTCCGACAAGGTTTCAAGCTCAAAATTGAGCTCCGACAATGGGAATCGGTGAGGGAAAAATGGTTGGAATGCACCGAGGGGATCTTAGGGAAGCTCTGTGTGAAGTTTAGAGAGGCCTCTCCAAGAAAATTTCAGCTTGGAGAGGTGAGTTTTTATAAAAATGGCCATGGGGTGGCTCTCAGGGCACATGTTTGGGTGCATTGTGGTGCTTAGGTGGAGGGCAGAGGAGCTCT
>NW_018165173.1:379108-401031 GCF_001263595.1 Phalaenopsis equestris
AGTGGTTGCAAATGACCAAAACTTGGGTTTGGGCTAGGCTAGCCATGACAATTGGCTCAAATAAATATTGCATTTGGTGTATATGATCATAAGGAACAACTTTGGTGAAGAATGGAAGTGGTTTTGAGCACAATTGAAGGGTCAATTTGAAGGAATTTTGAACTTTAATCAATTTGGTCATGTTGGGTTAGGCTTGGGTTAGTCTTTGGCTAAGTTCAAATTTATTATTTTGAATGGTAAATAGGGACCTCATGAAAAGTTTTCAAAAAGAATTGGATGCCAATTTTGAGGTTAAGGATATCAATTGGGTGAAATTTAGGGGCTGAGCAAATTTGGGGCTAAATTTGGGAATTTTGGATTTATGCTAAAATCAAATTGGTATGAGGCTTCACCAAGGTCAATTGATGGTTGATTTTGATGTATAGGAATGTTATCAAGATTTTGCAACATTAATTGAGGCAAATTGACTAGGCTATGGGTCCAATTTGGTGAGATTAGGTCATATGGTCAAAATTGGGGTTTTGAGCCAAATCAAAATTGGGCTCAAATCATGGACCAATTGGGCATGGATTTGGTTTATTTTGGTCATATCAAAAGTGAATTTGAGTCTAGGATCAAAATTGAGGTCAAGTGAGGTCAAATTGATGGACATTTCAATTGAATTTGGGGAATTTGAGTCCTTAAAGGGAAATTTGGGGTTTTTGGTTAAAGATGGTCAAATTGGCCAAATTCGGTCATGTGGTAGTTGATAGAAATAAAATTGAAAATATTTAGGATTTATTGGGATTTTCTAGAAATTTTTGGAATTTTTTGAATTTTGGGTCGAAGAGGGGTATTTTGGTAATTTGGGGGTGTTGTAGGGGGTAAAAAACCAAGATTGGTATTTTGGTAGAGTTGAGGTACCAATCATCACCAAAAAGCCATGGACCAATGGAAACCCCATTTTGGGTTATCTACATAGTGGTCTTAGCCAAACCATAGCCTTAGGGTTAGTAGGTTTAGGGGACCATCTACATGAGTATCCCAAAAGGTCAAGGGATTTAGGCTAGAAATTTGAGTTTATGGTTGTGAGTGAATGTGGGTGTATATGAGTGTAGTGAGTGTAGTGAGTGTCTTAGCTCCAGACCAACACCCAGGGTTAACCTTAAGGTGCAGCAGTCCTAGGGTTGACTCATCTTAAGTTTCCCCCATAGTGACCCCACATACTAAGTGTTAGAGGTTAAGATCAACATGTGGAACTTCAAGTTGAGTAGAGAAGAGTTTGGAATTTCTAGTGGTGACGGTTGCATGTCTAGTTTTCTAAGAATAGTCAATTGGAAAATCCTATGGCTAGACCTTAGGCTACTAAAAGGGAAAAAAACTAAACCTCAACAAAAAGTGAGGTCATCAACCGGGCATCTATATACGGAGTCTGGCCGCTCTTTTGTTTTCTATGATATGTTGCCGACCCAGCGACACCAGCCTGTTTATTATTTTTGATTTGACTTGTTTTATTATTTTCATCATGTTGCATGTGTTTTCTTTGTTTTTTTCTGTGATTTATCTGGAATTTCATGATATAACATAGGCTCCTTAGGATTTGAATTTCTAAATTTCTATAAAATCATAAATAAAATATTTAAGAGAATTAAAATTTAGGATTAAAACATTCAGGATCTAAAAACTGTAACTTTTACTTTCTTGCATATATTAATAGAGCCTCCACAATACTTAGGACTGCTCTAGATAATTGCATTCATATTTACATGTCCCGAGGAAGAGTCCCCATACTTTTCCAACCTGACTAGCCCAATATGCCTTCATATAGGTGGTTGTCTAGTGCGCCTTGGGTGTTAGAAGGCTCCCCGACCCAGACGGGGTGTAAATCCTTTTGTTTGGAGCGTTTTCAACTTCGTAGAAGAACCTCCATTTTCTCTTTCTTTCCTGAGGCATCCTTGCTAATTCGACAGGTACAATTCCCAACTCTTGGAGCTCCAGCTTGTAGTCATAGGATAGAGTTTCCTTCCTTTGACTTTAGGGCTACTAAGGTTCCCGTGGATGATGTAATTCACGGATTGTTGACCGGGGATTTCAGGACGTGTTGGGTTGACTCCCTTCACGATACTACCTTCACAACCAGGTAGACTTAGGGTCTAGTAGCTATGTATGACGGTTCAGTGGTACCCCGACCCAGTAACCTCTACCTTTTAGGATCACTTTACATTCCTTTTTGTCGAGCCCCCGAGCCCCTTTAAGCCCTGTCGCTCTTTGACCTTGTTGATATCACCTTAACGGCTTGAATCCGATGAGCTACCGCCCATTTGGGATACGACGATTTGTCTTCTGCCCTTTAGCCTTGACATACTTTGACGTATTGGGATATCCCCGTCAAGATGATTTAGGTTATTCCGCGGGCCCCATGTGTTGATTAGCCACTACCCATTTGGGATGTGAGAGACTCGCTCTCTGCCCGATGGCTTAACATGAGATTTGAAGTATTGGGACTATTACCACACGGAATAACCATCATTTGATTGCCTATACCCCAAGTTTATGATAATATGAAGTGAAACTCCTTTTATTGAGAGTATTCTTAGGTATCCCCCAAGATGTAATTAACCAGTAGGAACACGTTCCTCTAGGAGTGCTCTTGACCCCAGAACAAATACATACGCCTGACTCTCTGGTTATGGGTAGTCTATGTAGATACATCTTTCATGGACATTGGTTTAAGGTGCCTCCACTTGATCTTGTTTACGTGGATATTCTTAACCTATCATTGCGAGGTTTATCGCATGTAGACTCTCCACGTTTTATATTTTCTCTTATTCATCTGTTTGTTGAATGTCCCTTCTTATTTAGTTCCTCTCCTCTTCGAATCATTTATATGGTTCGGGAGGGAGATTTATTTGAATGAGTGAAGTATACGATGATCGACAAGATGGCGACTCCTTTTAAAAAAAAAATAAAAAAGAGAAAAATCAACGGAAAAACAGGGCTATGCAAAGGCCTAAAAATAAGGCGAGGATTTATGTTGCATAAGCAAGAAATCTTGAAGTCCTATGGCTTTGTTCCTTATATCTAAGGAAGGAAGATTGGTTTAGCTGGGGAAGATAGGTTTTGCTGTTGAAGATGGTCGTGCTGCCCACCATACTAGCTCCAAGCTCCATGCCGCGACGATTTTGAGTTTTCTAGTGTGTCAAGTTATGATGTCAAATCAGGTGGCCCTATGGTTGAAGTTCCTTAAATTTTATGGGGGGTATATTAAAGTTGATTAGAGCGACACCGGTTAGGATCCTACGGTTCCCCCGTTAAGGTACCACTATTTTCTATTGGATTCACTTAGTCCAAATGAACTTACTAAACTCAACTTAAGGAGTTCCAAAATTTCATTTAGAAGCCTTGTTAGCAACTGTAGGTTACCTCCTCCAAGGAATTCCAATCATCCGATAAAGACGTCTTAATTTAGTTGAAGTTGTAATTTTGTGTGATGTTTGTGATTAAATTTTGCGTTGTTTTATATTTTGAATGTTGTGGTGGTGAATTTTATTTTGGTTGATTTTAGTTTTAGTTTTGGTTTTGGTTTTGTGGCTATCCTGATAGTCTTAGTTTTCATGCAGGGTGGCATTGTAGTTTAGCATGCAAATTTGGAGCTATAAAAGTACAGTATGAAAGTAAAAGAAAGACAACGCTAAAAACTATAAAAGCGTACCTGGCGAGTCTTCTCGTTCCACCGCCTTTGCTCTGAGAAGTGAAGAGTGAAGCTTCGATCAGAGACTTCGATCATAGGGTTTGGTACGTTTTTTGTAATTTAAAGAGGCTAGGGATTGAGTCTCTGGTCTTGGTGTAAGACCTAGGTATGATTTTAATCACGGGTGGATTTGGGTTTTAGTTTAGAGATATGGTAGAGGCTTTGTGAGAGGGGAATTTGATGGGGCTTGATCTTCTTTCACTATTGTGAAGGTGTGGGTGAAGTTAATTTGAGTTTGGTAGACTGTGGAGGTGTATTGGGATCTGTCCTGATTTACGATAAAATTTTGAGCTCACAATTGAACTCTGGAAGTGGAAATTATGAGGGAAAAAAGTTGGAATGCACTAAGGGGATCTTAGGGAAGCTATGTGGTCAGTTTGGGGAAGTCTATCTAAGCAATTTTCAGCACCACCTCCCATGGCTATGGGAGGTGCTTTTTATAAAAATGGCTAATGGGTGGCTGTCATGGCCAATTAGGGGGTGCATTGTGTTGCCTTAGTGGATGACAGAGAGGCTCTAAGTTTCAATTTGGATGATGTGGCCTCTAGGTTTGAATTGGGTTTAATCCCATGGGGCTGGCTCTTGGTTTTGCCATTTTCCGGCCACTAGGCGGGCCGGCCGGACAGGGGAGGTGGCTAGGGAGGTCAGATGAGCCAGGGGAATATGTCACAACAACTTAATGCATTTAGGCTTTATTTCGGAAAAAATATCCTAAGCTTAAGAAAATATGGCTTAGTGGATGACAGAGAGGCTCTAAGTTTCAATTTGGATGATGTGGCCTCTAGGTTTGAATTGGGTTTAATCCCATGGGGCTGGCTCTTGGTTTTGCCATTTTCCGGCCACTAGGCGGGCCGGCCGGACAAGGGACAGGGGAGGTGGCTAGGGAGGTCAGATGAGCCAGGGGAATAGGGGAGGTGGCTAGGGACGTCAGATGAGCCAGGGGAATATGTCACAGCAACTTAATGCATTTAGGCTTTGTTTCGGAAAAAATATCCTAAGCTTAAGAAAATATGGCATGAAATCCTTTAATTTAGGGGTCCTTTGGTCCATGACTTAGTTTAGGTGGTTTTAAGAGGTTTATCCAATTTATTGATCAACATTGTGTAGATGATTGTTATAAAGATTTTTGGTGAAGGGTTGAAGTGATTTTGAGTTCAATTGGTAGGTCAATTTGAGGGATTTTTGAAATTTGGTCGATTTGGGCATGTTGGGCTAGACTTGGGTCTAGGTTGGGATAGCCTTAGGATAAGTCCAAGTTGAATGTTCAAATGATCAAGGGAGATGTTGTGAAGATTTTTCATGAAGGGATAGAGTGGAAATTTTGGGGCTAAGGCCATCAATTTTGTGAGATTTTGAGACATGGCCAATTTGGGGCAAATTTGGGGCTTTTTGGACTTAGGTTGAAATCAAATGAAATTGAGGCCTCACCAAGGCCAATTTAAGGTCATGTTTTGTGTATGGGGATGTTATGAAAGTTTTCTCAACATAAATTGTGGCAAATTGAGTAGGCCACCAAGTCATCGGGCCAAAATTAGATTTTTGGTTTAGCTCAAAATTAGGTTCAAATCATGGACCAATTGAGCTTGGATTTGGTCTAGATTGGCCACATCAAGAGTGGATTTTAGTTTAGAATTGAAATTGGGATAAATTGAGACCAATTTGAGAAACATTTTGAGTGATTTTGGGAAAAAATGGGCCTTTAAAGGGCAATTTGGCGGTTTTGGTCAGAGAGGGTCAAATTGGCCAAATTAGGTCATGTGAAAGTTGAGAAAAATGAAATTAAGAATATTTGGGAGGCTTTTGGAATTTTTGCAAATTTTTGGAATTTGGGATAAGGAGGGGTATTGTGGTAATTTGGAAAATTTTGGTGATTTTGGGTAGTTTGGGTGTTTTCAAGGTGTTTGAAATGATTTTTGAACCAAGTTGGGTATTTTGGGTAGATTTGGGAAATTTTGGCCAAATTTGGGGTCCCAAAGGTATTTAAGTAATTTGGGGTAATTCAGGGGCAAAAGGCTAAGTTGGTTATTATGGTAGAGTAGGAGTGCCAACCACCATCAATAAGCCATGGACCAATGGAAATCCCATTTTGGGTCCTCTATGGATCTTAGCCAAACCTTAGCCTAGGGCTAATGGGTTTAGGAGACGACCTACAAGAGTCTCCCAAAAGTATCAAGTGATCAAAGCCTAGAAGTTTAAGTTTAGGATAGTGAGTTATTGTGAGTGCAAATATGTGCCTTAGCCCTAAACCAACACCCAGGGTCATCCCTCAGGTCCAGCAGTCCTAAGGGTGACTCACTTGAGCTCCCCCATAATGACTCCACCTACTAAGTGCTTGAGGTTAGGACCAATATGTGGAACTTCAAGTTGAGTAAAGAGGAGTGTAGAATTTCTAATGGTGAGGGTTCCTTTTCTAGTTTTCTAGGAATAGTCAATAAGAAAGTCCTATGGCTAGACCTTAAGCTACTAAAGAGTAAATATTAGACCTCAACTAAAATCGTTCCTGCACCCCTCTTCGGTTTCACTCTCTTAATCTTTATTCTATTTCTTCTCTCTACATTCCTCTCTCCTTGTTACTCCCCCTCTCCTCTCTTCTCTTCTTTCCTCATATCTTCTCTTGTCTCTATTTTAAATTCTATCTCACTCTCTTTCTAATGCTTTACCTCTAAAATCTCTTTGACCTCCCTCCATGTCCATCTCTCTCTCTCCTATCTCTCCCCCCTCTCTCATTTTCTCTCTTCCCTCTCTTATATTTTAGCTCTCTCTACATCCGCTCTTGTACTATCAACCTCTCCCTCTCTCTCACTCTATAGCTTTATTATGTTACTCTCTCTATCTCTCTTTATAACTTTATCTCACTCTTAATCTCTAACTTTTTCTTATTCTATTTCTCTTAAACTCTCTTTTTACATCAATCTCTCTCTCTCAGTCTATCTCTCTATCTCTCCACTCTTATATCTCTCTCTTTCTTCTCATTTTTCTCTCTAACTCTCGTTCTCTCTCTTCCTTTCTTCCACAATCTCTCTCCTCATTTTATGTTGGCATTCTGCTTCTCCCACTCTCACTATCTCCCTCTCTTCTTCATCAATGTTCCATTCTCTCTCTTCCTCTTCATCTCTCCCTCACTCACTCTCTCTATCTATCTCTCCATCTCCCTCACACTCACTCTCTCTATCTAGAGGGATAGAGGGAGTAAGAAGAAGATAGTGAGAGCAAGAGAGGGAGCAATGGGGGAAGAGAGATCAATTGTTCTCCCCATCTCTATCACACTCATTTACTCTATCTGTCTAACTCTCTCATGTGAGAGGGGGTTAGAGAGAGGAGAAAAAGAGAGAGTGAGTGAGAAAGACATAAAAGGGTGGGAGTTTTAGAGAGAAAAAGGGAAATAGAGAGATATGGGGCTAAGAGAGATGAGTGAAAAAAGAGAGAGATGAGAGATAGTAAGGTAAAGAGAGTGAAAGAAGGAGTGAGTGATAGAAAGTGGGGAAGGGAGAGATATCTGAAGAATGAGAGGGGGAAAGATCGAAAGAGAGAATGAGAATATAGAGATATAGTGATAGATCAGGGAAGACATGGAGAGACTGAAGGATAGACAAAGATGAAGTGTCTCTCTCTTGCTCTTTCTAAGTTGGAGAGAGCAAGAGAGAGGTGAGAGGGAGTGAGAGTGATGGGGAGAGAGGGAGAGGGAGAGGGAGAGGGAGAGAGAAGATAGACAGGGAGAAAGTAGGAGAGAGATGTCAAGACTGAGAGAGAGTGAGATAAAGCAAGGCAGAGAAAGAGAGAAAGGGGGAGTGAGATAAAGAGAGATAAATAGGGAAAGTGATAGTGAGGGTTAAAGAAAGAGAAACGGATAGAGGAAGAAAGTGGGAACTAGAGAAAGGTAGAATGTAAGTGGGAGGGAAGGATACAAAAAGTTGAGAGAGTAAGAGAAGACAAATAATGATAAAGAATGAGAGAGAGAGAATGAGAGAGAGATAGATAATGATAGAGATAGAAAGGCTAAGGAGAGAAAGGGATAAAGAGAACAGTGAGAAGGGAAGCATGAGAAAGGAAGAGAGGAGAAAGAGCAAAAGGGGGTGAGGAAAAAAGAAAAGAAAGAGAGAAAGAAAGAGAGAGCTAGAAATGAGATAAAAAGAATGAGAGTGAGAGAGGGTGTGTGAGTAATAGAGAGATGGTGCGTTGTATTAAGAGAGAGATCTCTCACTAGCTCTTGATTTATATCCTTTTCTCTTACTCTCATTCTCTATAACTCTCACTCTCACACTCTCTCTTTCTCTCTCCCTTCTCTCTCACATCTATCTCTCTTTACCTCCCTCTTTGTTGCTAGAGAGAGATAAAGAAAGATTAGAATAGAGAATGATTGAGAAGAGAGAGAAAGAAAGGGAATAGTAAAAGTAGTGGATTAGAGAGAGTGAGAGAGAGGTTGATGGTACAATGGAAAGAGCAATTGAGGGAGTTCGAGGGAGATATATCTAATATAGAGAGAGAAGAGAAAGATAGAGAATAGAGAGGGTAGGAGAGACGTAGAGAGTATTTAAGAGAGAGTGAGATAGTGAAAAATTTATCGAGAGGGTGGGGCAAATATCAAGGTAAAAGATATAGAGTGAGAGAGTGTAGTATAGCTCTCTCCATTCTCTTGACTCATGCTCCACCCCTATCTCCCTTTCTCTCTCTTTGTATCTCCTCTCTCACTCTCTCTCCTCTCTCTCTCTTTTTCTCATTCTCTCTATCTCATTGTATCTCTTTCCTCCGTCACTCTCTTTCTCTATCATGCTTTCTCTACATTCTTTTTATCTTTTGTCTCCCCTTTCTCTTCTCTCCCTTTGGAGAGCATTTTTGCTCATTTTCTCTATCACTCTCTCTGAAGTTCCACCCTCTCTTCACTATTTCTTACTCACTCTCTCTCACTCTCCCTCAATCCCTCCCTCTGTCCTTTTCTCCATCTCTCGTTCTTGATTCTCATGCTCTATCTCTTTTTCTCTCTCCCTTTCTCTCTTACTTTCTCTCACTATCACCTTCCCTCTCTCTTTTTTAACTTCTTGTGCACTCTCTATCTCTAGCTCGTTTTATCTCTCACAATCTCTCTTTCTTTTTCACCATCTCTCATTCTCTCTCCCTCTTCCTCTCTATTTCTCTTCCTCTTGATATTTTTCTATTTCATTCTCTCTCTCACTTTCCCTCCTTCATGCTCTCTCTCATCCTCTATTTCTCATTCATTCTTTTTTTCCCTCCCTCTTCTCTCTCATTTTTTCTCTCTCTTGCTCTTCTCTCCTTCTTTTCATGCTTTTCTCTCTCCCTCTTTTGCCTCTCACTCCACCATCACTATCAATATCTCTCTCCCACTCTCATTAGAAGGGTGACAGAGTGGAAGGGACAAGGCCTCTCTATCTCTCACCCCCCTTCTCTTGCTCACTCTTCACCACTCCCATTTAATCTCAATCATATTATCATTAACTCTCTCAACTTCAACATGTCTCTTTCTTGCTCACATTCTATATCTCCCTACCTCCCCCACTCATTAACTTTTTTCTCTCTCCCTCATACCTCCTCTCCCTATCATCATTCTCTCAATCCCTCTATCTCTCTTTCTCTCTCTAACTCCCTCCCAGTCACTTTTCCTTCTCTCTTTCTCACCATCTCTCTTTCTATTGTTCTTTTTCTTGCTCTTTTTGTCTTTCTCTCTTTCCATGTCATTGAAAAAGAAGATATCAAAGAAAGAAAGATTGAGAGACTAGTTTCTCTGTAACTCTTTATCTTTCTCCCTTATTATTAATTGTCTCTCTCACTACCTACCTCAAATAGATAGAGTGAAAAAGAGAGAGAGAGAGCAAGATATGGAGAAAGACTGAGAGGGAGTATAGATGAGGGATAAGGATAAAAAGAGCCAGAGAGAAAGAGCAACAGAGAGTGAGAAAGAGAGAGAGAGGAGGGAGAGAGCAAGAGTTAGTCTAGGAGAGAGATAGAGTTAAAGATAGCTAGAGAGCAAGAGCAAAATAGAGAGAGAGTCTGAGTGGGAGGGAGATTGAGGGTATTAATAGAGAGCGGGAGAGTTGAGAGAGAAAGATTAAGTTGAGATATAGAAGAGAAAAGAGATCTCACCCACTTCTTCCTCTATCTTCTCTCCCTCCCCCTTCTCTCTTTCTCATTATCACTCCATCCATCTCTATCCCTATATTTACTCTCTCTTTGAGTGAGACAGAGACAATGAGCGAGAGTGTGGGAAAGAAAAATAATGAGTGAGAATGAAAGTGTGAGAGAAGATTATAAGTGAAGAAATGGGAGAGAGTGGTATAGAATTAAAGGAGTGAGAGTTATCTATCTCTGTCTCTCACACACACACATGTACAAACCTCTCTCCTTCTTCCAAATATTTATATCCTCTCCCTTCTCTCTCTAAGTCTCTAAATTGCTCTCTATCTCTTCACTTGCTTTAACTCTCTCCTGCACTAACTCTCTCACACTTTCTCTCTTCCTGCTTTCATTATCTTAAATAATCTCACACCCTTTCTCCCTCGTTCTCTTCTCTCTCACCCCCTTTTCTATACCTCCCTCATTCCTTTTGTTGTCCTCTCTCTTTCTCTCACTTTATCTCTCTATCTCAAGCTCTGTCTCCCTTTTAGCCTTCCCCACTTTTAAAACTTTCCCCTCTAAATCTCACCCATACTCTCTCGCTCTCTTCAAATGTCACTCTCGCTTCTCTTCCTATCTATCTCTTTTTCCCTTGCTCTTTATCTAGCTCCCTCCCTCCCTCCTTCTACCCTTTAAAGGTAGGAAGTGGGAGAGAGAGTGAAAGAGACAATGAGCGAGAGTGTGTGTGAGAAAGAAACGTAGAGATCACTCATTGACTATCTCTCTCATGCTCTATTTCTAGTAAGTTCTCATTCTCTTAATTCTCTATCTCTCCTCTCTCACTTTTTCACACACTCTCTCACAAACTATCAATATGTCACTCTCTCTACTCTTTTAGGGAGAAATAGAGATATCAAGGGTGAGAGAAGCAAGAAAGTGTGAGAGAGAGGAAGGGAGAGATCCATGGTGATTTGGAGAGAGAAATAAGTTAATAATTTTAGGATAGAGAGAAAGAAATGAGGAAAGAAAGAATGAAGAGAGTGAATAGTGAAAGAGTGAGTAAGGGAGCAAGAGAGAAAAATATATAGAGAGAAGGAGAGAGCGAGGGAGAGAGAGATTGAGGCGTAGAGTGAAGAGAGGGAAAGATAGATAGAGAGATTGAGTGTGAGAGATTAAGAGAGAGTGATAATGAGGGAGAAAGAATGAGTGGAGAGTTGGTGAGAGAGAGATCGAGGCAGAAAGATAGGTTAATAGTTTGAGAGAGAAAGATAAAGAGTGAATTAAGATAGAGAGTGATATCTCTATTCTCTCTCCACCCCTCTCTACCTCACGCTCTCTCTCAATGTGCTTTGCTCCCCCTCTTTATCCTTCTTTCCCCCTCCTTTCCTCCCTCCATCCTTCCCTCTCTCCTCTATCTCTTTTATATCTTTCTTTGTCTTTCTTACTCCCCCTTAATCTCTTATTTTCTCTCTAACTCTCACACTCAATCTCCTCTCTCCATTCATTAATTTATCAACCTGTCACCTCTCTCTATCTCTCTCTATTTAGGCCTTTCTACTTGTTTCTTTTCCTCCTTCTCTTTTTTCCCTATCTACATATCTCTCGCTAGAGAGATAAAAATTGTGAGGAGAAGGATTAAAGCAAGAGAGAGAAAGAGAGCAAGATAGAAATAGAGGATGATAAAGAGTGTGAGAAAATGGTGGGCAGGGAGAGAGAGAGAATTCTAGAGTGAGCGAGAGTGAGTGAAAGAGTAAGAGAAAGGGAGTGGGAACAAGAGAGGGAGAGATGGGAAGAGAGATAGGTTGACCCCCCATCTCTATCACACTCACTCTCTATATTAGTTTATCTCTCTCATGTGTGAGAGTCTGAGAGAATATAAATAGAGAGAGTGACTAAGAAAGAGGGATGGTAGTGAGGTAGAGTTTGAAAGAGAGAGAGAGAGAGGAAGATTTAGAGAGAGATAAGATAAGGAGAGAGAATTACAGAAAATGAGGTAGAGAGAGTGAAAGAAGGAAAGAGGGAGAGAAAGAGGGGGAGGGAAACATATCAAAATTGAGGGAGAGGGAAAGATGTGAATGAGAATAAAATGATATAATTATAGATTTGGGGATAGATGGAGGGGAAAAAATTTTGGAAGGGATGGATGGTCTCTCTCTCAAGTAGAAAGAGCAAGAGAGAGGTGAGACAGAGACATGGGGAGGGAGAGGTAGAGAGAGAAGAGAGATAAGAGAAAGAAGAAGAAAAACATATCAAGATAGAGAGAGAAAGGGGAGGAAATGAGAGTGATAAAGAGGGAGAGTTAAAGTGAGGGATAGAAAGAGATAGAGAAAGGAGGAGGGAGGTAGAGGGATGTAAAATGTGAGAGGGAGGGTGAGGAAAAGAGTGGTAAAGTGAGAGAAGAAGGAGAATGGCATAGTATAAGAGTTAGAGAGAAAAAGAGAGAATGATGGAGATGGGAGAGAATAGGAATGAGAGATAACAAGTGAAGGTGAGAGAGAAAGAGAGAATGAGAGGAAGAGAGAGTATTTTCTTCTTCCTTTCTCCTTTTCTCTCACTAGAGAGGTAAAAAAAGATAGGAGAAGGATAGAGAGCTAGGGAGAGGTAGAGAGCAAGAGAGAAATTGAAAAAGATAGAGACAGTGAGAAAAAGATGGGGATGGAGAAAGATCCAGAGTGAGAGAGAGTGAGAATGAGAGAGCGAGGGAGTGATAGTGGGAATAATAGTGGGAGAGAAGGGAAGCGAGACACATTGATCGCCCATCTCTCTCTCACTCACTCTACTATTCTTGTTCTTTTTCTGTCTCTTCTCTCTATCTCAATTTCTTTTTCTTATTCTCTCTCTCTCTCTCTCTCTCACACACACTCTTTAATTCTCTCACTCACTCATCCCTCTCTCACTATCTCTATCTCATGTCTCTCTCTTGGTCACATTCTACCTTTAGAGAAAGAAAGAGGGATAGGTTGAGAAGAGGAGGGGGAGAGTGATGGAATTATAGAGGGTGAGAGAGATGGACCAAGAGAAGATAAGGGAGGGAAAGATAGCGAGAAGAAATTGAGAAAGAGCTAGAGAGGTACAAATAGATGAGCAAAAGAAAGAAAGAAAGGAGAATGTGTGTTTTAGAGAGAAAATATAGGATGAATGGGGAAGGGAGAGGAGAGAGAGAAAGAGAGAGAGAGCTTGGAAGAGGTAGACAGAGGTGTGTGGAAGAAAGAGAGAGGTAGAGAGAGTGAGGGAATGAGAGAGATGAGCGATGGTAATGAGGTAGAAAGAGGGGAAAAGGGGGTTGGAGAGATCAAGAAAAAGATAATGAGAGAGTGAGTGTGAACAATTAAGTAGAGAGAGAGAGAGAGGGTAAGAAATGGAGCAATAGAGAAATAGAGAGAAAAAGAAAAGAGCAACAGAATTAGCGATGGAGTGGGAAAGAGAACAAGAACTAAAGAGAGTGAGGGTGAGAGAGCAGAAGAGTAAGAAAGAGAAGGATAAGAAGATGGAGGGATTAATTGAGGGAGTAAGTGAGAGATAGATATAGTGAGTCATAGAGAGGGAGGGATGGGAGTAGAGAAGATAGAGATGGAGAGTGAAAGCGAAAGATAAGAGAGGTGAAATAAAAGGGAGCGAGAGAGAAAGAGATAATGAGAGATGGAGTTGATAAAGCACACTCTCTCTCATACCATCAACCTCTCTCATATCATCAACTTCACCCTCCCTCTCATTGTCTCCCTACCTCTCCAACTCGCCATCTATATCTCCCTCTCATCTCTCTCGTTGCTCTCTCTCACTCTCTTCGTCTTTCTCTCAATCTTCATCTCTTGCCCGCCCCTCTCTTCTCTTACCCTTAATCTCTTTCTATCTCTCAATCAGTTAAAGAGAATGACTATCCCTCTCATATATCTCTCCCTCTCCTCTCATTCATCCTACCTTGTCTCTCTCCTCTCTCTTCTTTCTTTCTCATTTCACATTATTCACTCTCTACTCCTACCCTATATTACTCTCATTATCTCTCTCTCACCCTTTATCATTGCCTCATCTCTCTCTACATGTCTCCCTCTCTCACCCTCCCTCTTTCTCCCTTTCATATTTTTTCCTCACTATCCTTCTATATCTCTATCTCCCAGTATTTATATTTTTTTGAGGGATAGAGAGAGAATGAGAAAGGGTGGAAAAAAGAGAAATAGAAGTAGGGACAGTCTCTATATGAGAGAGATAGAGTCAGTTAGTGAGAGAGAAAGAATGAGAGAGAGCATAAAGTGCTTTCCCTTTATCTGTCTCTCTACTTCTTTTATTATCTTTCTCACATACTTCCACTCATCCGCTCTCTATTTCTCTCCCTACTTTCTTTCCTGTCACTCTTCCTTTTTTCACGTCACTATTTCTCTCATTATGAGAGAGAGAAGATAGAAAAAGGGAGAACTAAATAAATCAAGAGACAAAAAACAATGGAGGGAGTGAAGAAAGTGGAAGGGAGAGAGGGAGGGGGAGGGAGAGAACGAGAGGGAGGGAGGGAGTGCAAGAGAGGTAGAGAGAGGCCATGAAGGACAAAGAAAAGATAGGAAGGGATGGTGAGAGTAGTAATAGAGAGATAAAAGAAAGAGTGAGGGAGAGTGAGGAAGTGTGAGACAAAGCAATGAGAAAATAAGCTAGAGAGAAGGGCCAGGGAGAGGAAGCAAGAGATAGAGCAAGATAGAGAGTGTGTGCGTGTGCAATAGAGAGGGGGTGAGAATTGGAAAAGAGAAAGTAAGAGAGGGAGGGACATATATAGTGGTAAAGAGAGTAGAAAGATAAAATGAAAAAAGGGGGGAGTGAGCAAGGGGATAGGGAGAGAGACAAAAAGACCATGACCCTTCCACTCTCTCGCACTTCAAATGAGAGTGAGAGAGAGTGTGTGAGATAGATGAGGGGTGAGAGGCAAAAGGAGGAGAGAGAAGAGTAAGAAAGAGAAAGAAATGGAGGGGAGAGAGAGGGTGGGAGAAAAAAGAGCAGAAAGAAAAACAGTAGTAAGGGAGGGTGAGAGAGATAAAAGAAGAGATAAATGAGAGAGAGTGAGAAAAGGGAGGGGGAGAGAGAGAAAGAAAGAGATTATGAGAGATAAAAATAGTAAGAGATAAAGAGTGCAAGAGAAACAAGCTAGAGAGAGGGAGGGAGAGAGTGACGGAGTAAGAGAAAGTAAGGGAGAAAAGGGGAGAGAGATAACAAGATAGAGAGTGAGAACCAAGAAAGTAATAGGGAGAATAAGGGAGAGGTAGGGATTGAGGGAGCTGAGATAAAATGTGAGTGAGTAAGGGATGGAGAAGAGAGAGGGAAGAGAGCATGAGAGAGATTCAGTGATAGATAAAATGAGCAAGGATGCTCTCTAAAGAGAAAGAAGAGAGAGGAGGAGAGAGAATATAGAAAGAAAGTAGAGAAAGTAGGATAGAGATAAAGAGCGAGAGAAGAGTGAGAGAATTAGATAAAGGGAGTGAGATAGAATAGAGAGTGGGAGAGGAGAGACAAAAAGTGAAAGTAAGAGTTAGAAAGAAAGAGAGATAGAGGGAGAGAGAGCAGATAAGAGGAGAATGGAGAGAGCTATATCACATCTCTCACTCACTCTCTCTTACTTAGGTCTTTCCCTGTCTCTCTAGAGATATTTTTCATTATCTCACTCTCCCTTTCATTAATCTTACCTATCCCCTACCAAGTATATTCCATATCTCTCTCTTCTCTTTGTATCTGAATATTCTATTTCCCTCTCTCTCTCTCCCACGAGTGTGTGGCAGACAGAGGGGGAAAAAGAGTGATATCAATATTCTCTCTCTCCCTCTCTCTTCCTTTATCTTGATCTCTCTTTCTTTTTCACTATATCTACGTCTATACCACTCTTTCTTTCTCACTCTTTCTACCTTTTCCTCACTCTGTCTTTCTACCTTTTTCCCCTCCCTTCCTATCTCCATCTCTTCTCTATCTCTCTCTCTTCCTCTCCCTTTATCTCTCTTATTCTTTTTTTTCCATATATCTCCATATTATTCTCAGTTTTTTGGATGCCTAATCTTCTTTCTCTTCCTCTCTCTTTTTTCTCCCAATCTCTCTCGCTCTTATTAGAGACAAAAAAGAATAGAGAGAGAGGAGAAAAAGATAGTGCTAGAAAAGATAGAGAGAGCGAGAGAGGTGAGAGAGATAAAGGGAAAGTAAAAGAGATACAAGGAGTGTGTAAGAGGGAAATGAGAAAGAGAGAGAGAGATACAGGGAGAGATCTCCCTTGCAACCTATCTCACCCTCTCTCACTTGTAATCTCTTATTTTCTCTTCTCTTCTCTATCTATCCTTTCTCTCCCACTCTATTGCACACGCCCTCATGGAAACTTTCAACCTGGCACTCTATCCCCATCTCTTTTAATAAGAGATAGATAAAAAGAGATCAAGAGTGGGAGAAGCATGAGAGTGACGAGAGATAGAAAGATCAAGTGAACGAGAGAGAAAAAGTGATAGAGATCGGAGAGAGAGATGAGTTGATAGGTGAGGGACTTACAAAATGATAAATAATAAGATAAAGAAAATTAAGTGAGAGAAGAGTGAGAGAGAGCTTATTTGATAGAATAGAGAGAGAAAGTGTGAGGGAGAAAGTTATTGAGAGAGAAAGAGCGAGTGAGGGAAAAAGAAGAGTGAGTGAGCGAGTGATAAAGTGAAAAGAGAGATAGAGAGATAGATAGTGAGGGACAAAGAACATATAAAGTAGGAGATGGTTGATAGTATCAGTGAGAGAGTGTGACAGATAGAGGGGGAAAAGGATTGATATCAATGTTATTTTTAACATTCTTAACCTCTGTCTCACTCTCTCTTTCTCACTCTTTTATTTTTAACATTTTTAACCTCTGTCTCACTCTCTCTTTCTCACTCTCTGCCTCTATCTCACTCTATCTTTCTATTTATTTTCTCTCCCTTCCTTCCTATCTCCGTCTCTTCTCCATCCCTCTCTCTCTTCCTTTCCCTTTATCTCTATTACTCTCACTCTTTATCCTCTCCCACCCTCTCCAAATTGCTCTCCCTCTCTCCATACATCTATCACCCAACCTCTCTCCAAATCGCTCCTTTTGTAGAGATACTCTCTTTTTCTTTCTCTCCCTCCCTCGTTTTTCCTCCCATTCTTTTTTTCTCTTATTAGAGAGAGTAAGAGAAAAAAGAGAGAGAGGGAAAAGAAAAAAAGAGAGTGCTAGAAAGAGATAGAGAAAACAAGAGAGGTGAGAAAGAGAAATGGATAGAGAAAGATGTAGAGAGAGAGATCATAATTAAGAGAGAGTGAGAAAAAGAGAGTGGGACAAAGGGAGTAAGAGGAAGGAAGTGTGAGTAGAAGAGGGAGGAATTAGGGAGAGAAATTTGTTGGTACCCCAATCTCTCTCTCACTCACCCACTTTCTATATTTGTCTATCTCTCTCATGAGAGAGAGAGAAAGAGATAAGATAGAGGAAAACTTATAGAGGGAAAGGGAGATAGAGATAGAGATATAGATATGCTGGTAGATGAGATAAAAAAGAATGAGGGATAGTTACATAGAGAGAGTGAAAGAAAGAGACAGTGGTAGAAAGAGGGGGAGGGAGATATATCAAGAATGAGCGAAAGAGAGGGTGAAAGAGAGAATGAGAATACAAAGAAATAGCGATTGAGCAAGGGAGAGAGGGAGGAATAGAATGGCAGGTAATGATGGAGGTTATCTCCCTCTGAGGTGGAGAGAGCAAAAGAGAGGTGAGAGGGAGAGGGAGTTATGAGGAGAGAGATGGAGAGGGAGAGGGCGAGGGAGAGGGAGAGGGAGGAAGGAAGAAAGAACAGAGATAAGAAGAAAGCTGTAGAGAGAGATATCATATATGAGAGGGAGTAAGATAGATCAAGATAGAGAAAGAGAGAAAGGGAGAGTAAGAGAAAGAGAAATAAAGAGGGAGAGTGATGGTGAGGTAGAAAGAGAGAGAAATGGTGAGAGATATAGAAATAATGGAGGAGGTGGAGAGAGGTAGAATGTAAGTTGGTGGGAGGGATAAAATAATAGAGAGAGCAATAAAGATAGAAAGAGCAATTATAAAAGAGAGATAAAAAAGGAAAGTAGGGAGAGAGTAGGAAAGACAAAGAGACAAAATAAGGAGAGATAAAGGGAAAGTCCTTTATCTCTCTCTTCTCTCATTTCCCTTCCCTCTTTCACTCTTTTTCTCTCTCACTCACAGTCTTTATCTCGCTCACACATAGCCTTTCCCGTTGCCCTTCTTTATTTCTACCTCTCTCTCTTTTTCTCAAGAGATATAGAAGGATTGGGAGATGAAGATGTAGAGGGAGAGGGAGAAATAATGTGATAAGGAGAAAGAGATGGGCCGAGAGAAGGTGAGTGAGAAAGATTATAGAGAGAGGGAGACATGAAGAGAGAGATAAGGCATAACTAGAGGGGTTAGAGTGAGATAAAGAGTAATATAGGGTGGAGATAGAGAGAGAATGATGTGAAATGAGATAGAAAGAGGAGAGAGGAGAGAGAGGATGTAAGATGAAGAAGAAGAGAGGGATTAAAATGTGGGAGAGATAGTCAATTCCTTTAACATATGCAAAGATATAAAGAGATTGAGGGTGAGAGAAGAGAGAGGGAGAGTAAGAGAGAGACAATGAAGGGACGAGGAGGCGATATAGATGGAGAGTTAGTGAGGTAGGGAGAGAAAGAGAGAGGGAGGGAGAAGCATGAGAGAGAGTGAGAGATGTACATAGGGAGCAAGAGAGAGGGAGGGAGGGAGTGAGAGAAGAGAGAGAGATAGGGAGTGAGAGATAAAGATAAGAGAGGACAAATAAATGGGGGAGAGAGAGTGTGAGAAAAAAGATAATGAGAGAGGGAGTTGATAGAGCACACACTCTCTCATACCATCAACCCCTCTCAAACCATTAGCTTCTCACTCCCTCTCTCCTTTTCTCACTACTTTATTAAAACTCATTCTATATCTCCCTCCTCACTTTTTCACTGTCTCTCTCTCTTCTCTCACTCTCTATCTCTTGCACACTTCACTCTTTTCTGTCACCCTCATACTCTTCCTATCTCTCTAGCAGTCAAAGAGAGTGATTATCACTCTCACTTTTCTCTCTCTCTTCTCCTTTATCCTACCTTCTCTCCCTACTCTCTCTCTCTTCTTTTACTCTCATTTAACATTATTATCTCTCAACCCCACCCTCTCTTACTCTCTTTATCTCTCTCACTCCTCAATCTATCCCACATTTCTCTCTACATGTATCCCTCTCTCTATTCTGTTACTATTTCACCTTTTCTCGCCCCCTCTATTTCCCCTTATCACATTCTCTCCCTCTCCCTTTATATCTCTATCTCCCAATATATTTATTTTTTCTGAGAGAAAGAGAGAGAGAGAGAGAGAGCAAGAAAGAGTGGATGGAAGGGAGAGTCTAAGCATGAGAGAGATGGAGCCAGTGAGTGAGAGAGAAAGATAGAGAGGGGCATGAGAGAATAGAATGAAGGGGCATGAGCAAAGAGAGAAAGAGCAAGATTTTTCCCTTTATATGTCTCTCTTCCTCTCTCATTGTCTTTCCTACTCTCTCCCTTTAGTTCATTCTCTTTATTTCTCTCCCTAATTTCCTTCCTGTTATTCTTCTTCTAGTGACCTCACTATTTCTCTCCTAGTGAGAGAAAGAAGATAGAGAGAGAGAGTGAGATAAATAAATCATGACAGAAAAAAGGAAGGAGGGAGGGAGGGAGGAAAGGAGGGAGGGAGTGAGAAAGGGATAGAGAGATATAGAGAAGATATAAGAGGAGAGTGAGGGTGGGAGGGTTAGGAGAGAGGTTGATGATAGAGAGATGAAGGAGAAAGAAGTGATGGTGGGGGGATGGAGGAATAGTAAGAGGGCTGAGAGAGAGATAAAGTGAGTGAGAGAGGGTGAGGGAGGAGTGTGACATAAAGTAATGAAAAAAAGAGCTAGAGAGAGAAAGGTGAGGGAGAGGGAGCGAGAGATAGAGCAAGAGAGTGTGTGTATGTTTGAGAGAGAGGAGGGGAGGGAGGGAATGATGGAGAGAGAGAAAGAGGAGAGAGTGAGAGGGAGAGAGAGAAAGACAATGAGAGAAAGTGGTGAGGTAAAGGAAATGGGGGAAAGAAGAAAGAGTTAGGGACAAGGACGGCCTCTCTCTCTAAAAATATCAACCTTTCTTTACTTTCCCTCCCTTTCTTACTCCCACAGTTTCTTCCTCTCTCTTACTGTCTCTCTCTAATGCACTCTCTTTCCATCTCTCTCTCACTTCTATTCTTTTTTTCTCTCTCTCTCACTCTATTTCTTTCTCTCTAGTAAGATGAGAGAGAGAGGGATAGAAAGTGAGATAGACACAGTGAGAAGGATATAGAGATTAGGATAGACGGAAGGAAACTAGAGTTAGAATCTGAAAATAAGTGGAGAAAGTTTGAGAGAGGGTAGGAGAGGACAAGGAGTAGAGAAAGAGAAAGAAAAGGGAGGAAGGGAGGGAGTGTGTGTGTGATAGAGAGAAAGAGACAAATGGGGGAGAAAGAAGGATAGGACAAAGTTAGAGTGATGGTGTAGAAGAAAGTGAATGAGGGATTAAAAAAGAAGGAAAGAGAGGGAGAGATAGAGCAAGAGAGAGTTAGGAAGAGAGAGGAGAGAAAGATAGAGAAAGAGATTGAGTGTGAGAAAACTGAAAGGGAGTGAAAGAAAGAGGAAGGTAGAGAGAAGGCCAAAGAGAAAAATATGGGTATGTGTATGAGAGAAAAAATAGAGCGAGATGAGCAAGGTGAGAGAAGAGGGAGAGTGAGTAGAAACGAGAGAGAGAGAGAGAGAGTGAGTGAAAGAGATATAAAGAGAGGGTGAGGTGGAGGAGAGAGGGAGATAAAGAGAATGCAGTAGTTAGAGAGAAAAGATAAAGAGAGACATTTAAAGAGAACGAAAGAGAAATTGAGAAAGAGAGATAAAAAGAGTGAGAATGATAGAAGATAGAGAGGGAGCAAGTTAGTGAGAGATAGGAAGAGTGATAAAAAAATAGAAGAAGGGAGGAAGAGGGAGGTACGGACAGAGAAAGTGTGAGAGCAAAAGAGAATAGAAGGGTAGAGAAAAAGCGAGAGGCAGATAGAGACAAAGAGGGAGAGACAAAGAATGAGAGAAAAAAGAGAGCTCGAGGAAGAAACGTAATGGTAGAATAGAGGGATATAGAGGGGGAGAGAGATAGAGTGAGATAAAGTGAGAGGTAGAGAGGGTGAGGGACGGAGAAACAGGGATGTTTGGAGGCATGGGGAGATAGAGAAAGTTTAAGAAATGGGAGAGAGGGCAAAGGAGAGAGGGTGAGGGAGATGGAGAGAGTGGGAGACCGAGATCAAGAGAGAGGAGTAAGAAAAATAGAAAAAGATGAGTGATCCTTCATTTCTTTTCTCACATTATCCCTCTTTCTCTCTGTTTCCTTCTCTCTCACTCTATCTCTCTATCTCTCTCTCCCTATCTATTTTTCTTTGTCTCTCTCTGCCTCCCTCCCGCCTACTTTCTCTCACTCTCACTCCCTCTTTATCATATTATAAACCTCTTTTCCTACCTCTCTTCCACACTCTCTTTCTTCCTCTTTACCTTTTCGCTCTCTCTCTCATCTATTTCTCAATCTCTCCCTCTCCCTCTCTCATTCCTACTCTCTCTCTCTCTCTCTCTTTCCTTTCCTCTCCAAACATATCTCCCAACCTCCTTATCCTTATCATTCTCTCTATTACTCTTTCATTCGTTTTTCTCTATTCCTCTCTCTTTTCCACCTGCTCTCTATCTCCCTGTGTTCTATCTCTTGGTCCCTCATTCTTTATCTCTTTATACCTCACTATCCTTAACTCTATCATTTACTAATTTCTCTAAATATCCAACTATCTCAATCTCTCTCACTTTCTCTATCTTAATCCTTCAATCCCTCTCTTATTGTTTCTATATTAGTGAGAGAGAGTGGTTGAGCGATCGAGAGAGACTGGCAGAGAGAGCGATAGAGAAACAAAGGGAGTAAGATAGTGAATAAAACTAGTCTCTCTCACTCTATGCTTCTCTATTTATTTCTCTCAGTCTCTCCCCACCTCTTGCTAGAGAGCGTGAGAGATAAAAAGAAGGAGAAAGATTGAGAGATGATCTTGAGTGATTGAGAAAGAGAGAGATGAGGGAAA
>NW_018165173.1:401041-409366 GCF_001263595.1 Phalaenopsis equestris
GAGGGGTAAGGAATGAGGAGGGTGAAAGAGATGGAGAGATAGAGCAAGAGAGTGAAAGCAAGAGAGGAAATAATTGATACCGAGACTGAGAGAGAGAAGAGACGGGAGAACTAAATTGAGAGGGAAGGAGAGAGAGAGTTTTAATGGGAGATAGGGTGAGAGAAATGATTGTGAGAGTCAAGGAAAAAGATGAGAAGTGGAGATAAAATAGAAAGAGAGAGAAAATAATAACATATATAGAATTAGAGAAAGAGAAAGAATGAGGATAATGAGAGAGATACAAAAAGTGAGAGAGAGAGAGAGAGCGAGAAAGAGGAAGAGTGTGAGGGATGGATGGAGGGTGGTACTGAGATAAGAACGTGAGAGAAGACGGAGAGAGCAAGAGTGAGAGTGTGAAAGAAGATGGAGAGGGATAGAGAATTAGAGAGAGAGAGAGATAAGGAGAGAGGTAGAAAGAGAGCGAGAGATTGGAAAAAATAAGCCTTCTTCCTTAAGTTGATTAATGTAAAGACAATTTTTATTTAGGTATCTCCTCATGCTTCTCCTCACATATTTTTCTTTTCTTTTCTTTCTCTTATTTTTTTTCTTTATATTCTTGCTTTTATTTTTTTTTTATGTAAGGTTATGTAAGGTTTACTATATTTGGATAGCTTTTAATAATTTTGAACTTCACTATCCTCTTCTTAAAGTTAAAAAAACTTTTCGCATACCTTCACTTTATAAATTCATCTTAGCTTTAAAGATTTTAATAAAGTTTCAATCTTCTCTTTTACATGAAACTTTAAGATTCTCAGTACTTCAAAAATACAAATTCCTTTACTTAAAATTGAAAATTATAGTCTTATTATCTCATACCAAATACCTTAATCTATATAATTAACCTTTATTATTGAAAGTTTTTACTTAAGCTTACTATATATAAAGAAACACAAATATAGTTATCCAAAGTTAGGCTCTACTACCACAAGTCATATTAAATTAAAATCCTTTAAAATATAGCTCATTGAGTAAAAAAATTTTAAGTTTCTTTCTTTAAAAATGAATTTTTCTTCCCCCCAAACTTAAATTTTTAGAAGATTAAGCATGAAAAATTGAAAAAACATAATGAAAGAAAACATTTAACAGATAAAGGAAAGACTTACTTGTTGAAGGTTCTGTTTCCTTTTGAAACTTAACTCTGAAATGTTGCAGGTGCTAGTATAAAAAGCTACAAGACTTAAAACATTAAATATCACAAAATATATATACAAAATATTTGCTGAGAAAGAGTTAACTAAAAATAAATCTAACCAAGTAATAAAAATAAATAACAGTAGTAAAATAATCTTCAATTCAACAACAACTCTACAGATGATAGTTCACAACACAACATTCAGTACAAATCAAAGTTTCACATTTAACAAAGTAAACAATAAATACAACAACAAATAGCAACAAACTATAAACTAAATAAGAGATTAGAACTATGATTAAGAAGCCATCTTTACTCATCCTATTTTTTTTTTTTCTTCTTCTTCTTCTTCTATATTAAAATTTTGCTGTTGATAAGGGGTGAAGATAGGGTGACTCAAAAACTATACTGAGTGGTCACCCCTCATGTATCTTACATAGCATCATCATATGCAACATCATATTCAAACTTTTGCTTTGTTAAATTATCATTATGTGCACTTTTGGCCTCCGAATTTTCAATACTGTTCTCTATTCGCAAGACATCTCCTTGTTGGATCATCATTTGTTTCATAATTTCTTGGAGAGTAGGGGTGCTAGAAGTAGAAGGAATATCCCTACTCCTACATTCCATTTTCCATCCAACATGAGATTCATAGGTTTTAATATTTGCTGACCCATTAGGTTTAAGAGGTTCAATCCTTTCCTCTTCAATTCTAAAATCAACTCTTGATTGCTCACATAACATGCAAATCAGAGCAGGGTGTCCTAATTCACCAGTTTTATGAGCAATAGAACAAATACTCTTATAGATTATAAATCCAACATCAGGATTGCCCATCTGTTGGATACAAAAGTTCAGGATAGTCCTATCCTTAGTAACTTTACTATGGTCATTCATAGGTATCATTCTGATAGATATAAAGTAATGTCAGGCCTTGGATACTACATTTAACTTAAAAGCAACAAAGTTTACCTTAATGTTATTCTTCACCTTTGAAGCTCCTCTTCCATCAGTAAGAAATGAAATAAATTCATCTAAAGCCTTGTTTGTAGTAGAGAATGTGTTGTACTTACAGAGAAATGTTTCTCGCAACTGATAAATATCATTAAACCTCCTCGGGGTGAATTCAACCATTTTACCATGAACATAAATGTGGTCATCAGTAGTCTCTTTAAAATTGGCATAGAACTCCATGAATATACCAATAACAGCCTCAGAAGTAAAGTAATAGAAATTCTCCCACTGCCTTACAACAATCAATCTTTTGACTTCACCTCCTGGATTTTTCAACGCTCAATTCATAATATTTTCTTTGTGTTCAGTAGAATATTGAAATGAATGCTAGCTTTGTAGCTGATGAATTTCTTGTCATCAAATTCCAATTCCCTCTTTCCTTTGCTCATCCTTGGTGCCATTATAATCTTTGAAAGAAAGAAAAAAAAATGGTAAAATCCAAATAAATTCCAAAAATTTTGAAAATCACAATGTGGATCGTTTTAAACTTAAATCCACTAAGATTTCTTCACCAAAGGATTTTCAAAAAATCTCTTTCATAAATTTCAAAATTTTGGATCTAGGGAATGTAGGAGAAATCCTTGGTGTAAATAAAAAATTTTTAGCTCAAATTATAGCTTTTACCGAGAAAATATGAAATTCAAACTCATTTTATCTTCTAATCCCTTTAAATCCAAGCGTTTGCTAGCCCTACGGGTCTAAATCGAAGATTGAAGGTGATCAAAGGGGTAAAAATGGCGTTTTCACTGTGCATATAAAGATATTTCAAGGTATTTGGGGATTTTCTAGTCTCAGGAGCCGTCGACACCCATGCTGGCGTCGTCGAGGCTAGTGCCAAAAATATTAAACTTACATTATTTTTGTTCAACAGTTATTTCCAATTCACTTTAATGTCTAATTAGTCTTTCTAAAGAATAATATTCATCCTTGAATATTCCACAAACAAATATTTTTACAAACAACCCAAAACAAACTTTTATATATGAAATTCCAAATTTTTACAAACACAATTTTTTAATCACACTAACATAAACATAAATAAAATCACACTATAGTTCAATGTTGAAATCAAGCCACAACACTAGAACACTGAAAACTAAACTATACATACAATCAAAGTTTTAAAGCAAAGCAAATCCAACACAATTACATTAAAAACATTATTAATTTTAAATAATGGAAAGTCCGAATGCTTCTGCTACTCCTGTTCATCTTCAGTACAGTCTCCTCTTCTAATATCTCCCATAGACTGGTAATGTACATACAAATTATAGAATGGTCGGTAAAGGAATTGACCAGTTGAATTTTCATTGATCCATTCATTCTTCTTAAACATCTACACTAAACCTGCTTCAATCTATCCCGTATAATCAAAGTGTTCCTTCATTCTTCAATATAAGTGATAAAAAAGGTAAGTAAGATTTCTTATCACATTCATGATATTCTGAAGTTCTATTTCTATCTTTTTTATTTTCTCCTCCAAAACTTGTAAACTTCCAACTGTACAGGGTGTTAAGGATGCCTAAGCATGTGATGATTGATCCAAGATAATGTCCAATGCTTCATTTCCATTCCTAATATAGCTTTCATCAATAAGATCCATGGGCAGCCAGGGTAATAACACTTTCTCCCAACTTTTATATGGTACTTGAGATTGACTGCAAAGTAAGAAGATCGTAGAAGGATGCCCCAATCCATTTATAGGCCCAATCAATACAATACCTAGCATGTGATGATTGATCCAAGATAATGTCCAACGCTTCATTTCCATTCCCAATATAACTTTCATCAATAAAATTCATAGGCACCCAGGGTAATAATACTTTCTCCCAACTTTTATATGGTACTTGAGATTGACTGCAAAGTAATAAGATCATAGAAGGAAGCCCCAATCCATTTATAGGCCCATTCAATATAATACCTATAGGGTATTAAGGGTGTCAAAGCATGTGATGATTGATCCAAGATAATGTCCAACGCTTCATTTCCATTCCTACCCAGAGTAAAAACACTTTCTCCCAACTTTTACATGGTACTTGAGATTGACTGCAAAGTAAGAAGATTGTAGAAGGATTCCCCAATCCATTTATAGGACCATTCAATATAATACCTATAATTGATTTAAAAATAATTGACCCCACAACAATGGGCTTTCCCATTTGAATGCAATAGTTTAAAATCGAACTTTCTTTTGTAACTTTACTAATTTTCATTGTAGGGACTTGTTTTGCAGAGATAAAAAAATTTCATTGTTTAGATATTGGATTTATCAATGAAGCAGCGAAACTAATGTACCCCTCATCTCTGATTTACCAATTATCACTTTCATCCGTCAGAAATTGGTATACATCATACATTAAATCCTTCATTGGAAAAAAAATTGTATAATGATAGATTAGCATGATTCCTGTCATTAACATATCATTAATTTGCGATGGAGTAAATCGTATGCCCTTACCTTGAACGAAGATGACTCCTTGGTTAATTCCATGAAGATTAGCGTAGAATTCTTTTACTACTAGAACAACTGCTACAGTGGTAGTGTAGCATAGAACATCACAACGTCACAGTACTATGATTTTCTCAATCTGCAAACTTGGATTACTTAATCCATGATTGCCAAAGCCTCTTTCTTTGATAAGTTTCTTCTTTGTGATGACTTTGTCATATAATTTCTGCACGTCAAAACTTATGAAATTTTTTCGATTGAAAGTCCCATATCTTATAGTGTTTCTAGAATTGGAAGCCATGGATTTTGAAATTTAGAAGTATATTGTCATCTAAAATATTTTTCATGCCTTTAAAACAAACTTTAGGTTTGTAAAATCATGTTATTTTGAAGCAAAATCCTGCCAAACACTGCAAAAAACTCCCTGAACTACCAAAACCGCACTTGGCGCTATCAGCACCTCCGATTGCATCATCGGCGCCATGGCTTTGTAAAAGAGCACCGTCGGCGCCCATGCTGGTGCCATCGACGCCAAAGCTACAGTTGCATCTGTTTCATCTTTTGTTCAATTCATTTCCAAATTTTTTTCCAATTCCTATATTTGTCTTGATTTATGATAAATAAGATTGTGTATGATTCTAGGGTATTATTATCTCCTAATACTTAGAACAATTATTAAACAAACAATATACTATGATATATATATATATATATATATATATATATATGGAGGACTGAAAAGTTAGTTGCTAATTTGGAAGCTGAATTAGACATTAACCCTGATGTGGAGAAGGATCTATTGATTGCAAGTGAAAATTTGATGAATGCCATCTGTATGCAGGAGGATTTCTTTGCCCAAAAGGCTGTTAAGAGCAAATTTTGTGAAGGGGATAGAAACTCATTCATGCCTGGATCTAGTTTAGAAGAAAGTGCAACACAATACATAAGATTAAGGAGACTGATGGCAAGTTGCTCCATTCTGAAGATTTAATTGTTGCCAGTGCTGTCAATTAGTACCAAACACTCTTTAAACAACCTTCTGCTTTTAGGCCCTCCATCCAGCAGGAGTTGTTTTGCAGGGATGAGAACTTCATGAGGGGACTGGATCTGACATCTATTCCTGGGGAAGAGGAAATTTGGTCTGCTCTGGCTTCCATTGATAGCTCCAAAGTTGCTGGTCCTGATAGATTTTCTGCTGATTTCTATAAGAAATCATGGAAGATCATTGAAGATGATATTATAACGGCTGTCCAAGGTTTCTTCAGAGGTTTGGATCTTCCCAACTATTTTAAATGCTCCAACATAATTCTAATTCCCAAATTTTCTTCTGCTATCTCTTGGGATCTTTTCAGGCCCATCAACCTCACAAATGTGATATCTAAAATGATTAGTAAAGTGATCTCAAAAAGACTCCAACCCCTCCTTCCCAAGCTTATTTGTGAGAACCAGTCAGCTTTCATTAAAGGGAGAAGCATTGTAGAGAATGTTCTGCTTGACCAAGAACTGGTGTTGGATCTGGACAAGCAATGCAGAGGGGGGAACCTAATAATGGAATTGGATATTAGGAAGGCATATGACACCATCAACTGGGATTTCATTGAGGAAGTGTTGTATGCTAAGGGATTTAATGAACAATTTATCTTACTGATACATAGATGGCTAAGAAACAACTCTCAATCTGTGTTTATAAATGGCAAATCTCAAGGTTTCTTCACTTTATCTAGAGGAATCAAACAAGGTGACCCACAGTCTCCAATTATATTCATCATTGCTTTTGATTTCTTCTCTAAAATGTTGAATCAGCTCATGGTTTCATCCCCTCATACACTCTACAGTCATAGATCTAACATTGCTGTGAATCATTTAGCATTTGTTGATGATGTTATTATCTTTGCCAAAGCAACCAAACCAGCTGTTAAATGGGTTCTTCAATGCTTGGAGAAGTTTCAGAAATGTTTTGGAATGCAATTCCATACTAAGAAATGTCTTTTGGTGTTTAGAAAAAAAAGTTAAACCTGAAATTAAACATTGGACTACTGAACTTAGTGGCTTTAAGACCAGCTCTCTGCCTTTAAAATACCTAGGTACTTTGCTTGTGAAGGGGAAAATAAGACAAGTTCAATTTGATGACTGTACCACCAAAATAACAAAGGGGAAAATAAGACAAGTTCAATTTGATGACTGTACCACCAAAATTCAGGATAAACTAAACTGCTGGGCAAATTCATTCCTTTCCAATGGGGGTAGAATTACTTTTCTAAATAGTGCCTTGACAACTCTTTCATCCTATATCTCCCAGGTTTCTGTAATGAAAAAGTTAATACAGTTAACTCTGGAAAGAATGTTTAATAGATTTCTGTGGGCAGGTCAGAGGAACCAAATGCATTGGACCAGTTGGCGAAAGCTGTGTGGAAGCACTAGTGCTGGTGGGCTGGGTTTCAAAAGCCTGATACAGGTCTCTCAAATCAATTTTTGTAAGCTTTGGTTGATGTTCAGAGCTCAAAGTTCTCTTTGGGCTAAATTTTTGAAGGGCAAATATTGTAGAGAGGTGCACCCCTCCCTTGTTAATAAAAGACTTGGGGATTCCAGGGCCTGGACCAATATGCTAAAAGTAAGATCTTAGGCTGAAAACCTATTCATCTGGAAAATTGGAGAGGCCAAGCTTAATAAATGGCTGGGTAATTGGACTAGTGAGGGTTTAATCAACACTTCATCTAACCCTCAATTTAATCTTGCAACTCAGGTGGCTGAATTATGGTTCAATGGTGATTGGAATCAGCAAGCTTTACAGAATATACTGGATAAGAAAACTTTACAGAAGGTTATGAAAAGCAGCATTGATAGAGAAAGTAAAGATATCCTGATTGTGAAAAAGAAGGTGTCTCAGTCTTTATCTGCAGCCATTGCTAACTTCTGTTTTCCTCAACATAGAGTCAGCTGGAGTAAATGTGTGTGGAATAAATTCCTATCCCCTTCAATGTCATTTTTCTCTTGGAGATTACTCCATGGTTTTCTGCCCACAGATGATATACTGAAGTTAAAAGGTTTGAGAGGTCCTTCTAGATGTGGGCTATGTAAATCCCATGAGGAAACTATTAAGCACTTATTTTTCCAATGTTCCACAATTAAACAGGTTTGGAACTGTTTAATTCCCAAACTATAGTTAGAAACTGTTCAATTGTCCTGGAATGATTTCACCCTCAGCTGGAAGGATTGGCAGGACCAAGACTTACCCCCAATTCCTTGTATAACTGCTTGTTTTATATGGATGGCTAAGAACAAGCTAAAATATGAAGATACCTGGGTGGTAGCTGCTACCATTGGTACCAACTGATTGCTACCAACTATTGCTACCAACTGCATCAGCTACCTGCAGAACATGGGAAGCTTCCTGATGCTTCCTGATATCCTTCACAGTACATCCCATAGGCTTCCCAAAAAAATCATGTATGCACTCATCCATTGGATTCCTCCACCAAAAGCGGGAATTAAAGTTAACGCACATGGTAGCTTTCTAATCCTTATGCTGGTATTGGAGGGGTGTTCAGAAATAATAATGGAAAGTGTTTACTCTACTTTTATTCTCCTGTTATTTCAAGGGACCCTCTGGAGGCTGAAACAGTGGCTATTTTTTGGGCTATGTTTATGGCCCAAAAGTGTAGCTTCACCTCACTTATCTTAGAATCTG
>NW_018165173.1:409565-410191 GCF_001263595.1 Phalaenopsis equestris
ATATATTTAAGGAAAAGAGCAACTAAGGCTCCTTACATGTTAACAGAGAACCAAATGGGGATTACAATAGTTGGAGAGATATATACCCTCCCAAAAATCAGAAACTGAAATAAGGAACACATGAGTATGGACACATAAAAGAGATTACACACAAGGACCAGCAGTAAAGTCTAACACTATGTAACTTAATACCTTCCCCCAAGGGTCTACCTCCCATAGCAGTTACATACATTTGATGTAGGGGAGTGCCAAATTGTCACCATTTAGCAGGAATTTTAATTTAGGTGTAAGTGTCAGCCCAACAAAAGTTTGTTCAGTACTTCTATGCTGGGAGGAAAGCCAATGAGCTGGACAATTAGCCTCTCTAAGAATATAATTGATATTGATCTTGCATCTGGGTAGTAGGGCAAAAAACAAATTTTTCCATCTGGTTATATTCCAAGGAGGGGTTTCATCATGAAGGAGGATTTTAATACAACTAGTAGAATCTGTTTCTATGATCAAAGGACCCATGTGGCAATAAGAAGAAATTCTGATGGCCCAGTAGATAGCTATGAATTCTTCCTCCAGAGCATCCATTGCCACAGCAGGAGCAGTGAAATATAGAATGGGAGAGCCATGAATAT
>NW_018165173.1:410307-417493 GCF_001263595.1 Phalaenopsis equestris
TATATATATATATGTATATATATATATATATATGTATATAAAGAGACTAGGCTCCTATTTCATTAAAATAAAAGAGATACAAAAGGAAGGCAAAAACAAGGCACTTTCCAAAAGTTAAAGAGGATGAACTCTAACGAAAGGTAGATTAACAAGATCTCCTTTCAAGCCAATTCTAAAGAAGGAGTGGTACAAGTATCTATGAAGGGACTCTGAGTGTGGAGGCTAGCCTTAGCAAGCCAATTAGCAGGTCTATTACCTTCCTTGTATGTATGAGAAAAAGACAACTTAATCTTCATGCTCAAGGTGTTTATGCTGGTGATCCAATTAATCAGATACCAAGGCATAGATATTATCTCTTCAAGAATGTTGATTAAAGTCATGGAGTCAGTTTCCACCATTAATTGGTTCCAGCTACACTTTTTGGCCATAAACACTGCCCAATAAATAGCTTGGGCTTTAGCTTCCAAAGGGTCCTCCGCCCTGGCAGGAAACTGAAATTATTATAGACAATCCCCACTAATATTTCTGAAAACCCCACCAACCCTTGCATTAATAGAAATGAAGCTTCCATCAGTGCTGACATTGACATTACCCTTAGGAGGGCAGCTCCAATGAACATGAATAGTTTGTAATTTCCTTGAACAGTTGAGGGAGGTTGTGTATATGATTTCAAGAAGTTTCCTTTGACAGTACAGTTTATGTAAATAGCTTTAGCAATTAGTGGCAATTGTAGTGGCATCCACTTGGGCTTCATCAAATTTCAGCTTATTTCTCACCATCCAAACAAACAAAGCAATGATACAAGGGATGGGAGGGAGAGATTGAGCCTACCAGTCTTTCCAGCTTATATGAAAATCATACAAGGACAACTTAATGGTATTTAGTTTCAGTTTAGGTAATAAGAGGTTTCGGACTTGCTGAACATTAGAGCATTTGAAAAACAAATGGTGGAGGGATTCCTCTACAGTTTTACACAGGCAGCATCTTGAAGTGCCTCTCAAGCCTTTTAGTTTTAAAATATCATCAGTGGGAATGAAACCATAGAATAATTTCCAAGAGAAGAAGGCCATGGAAAGAGAAAGGAACTTGTTCCAAACACATTTATTCCAGGAAACCTCCTATTGAGAAAAGCAGAAATTAGCTATGGAAGCTGAAAAAGTCTGAGAAACCTTCCTCTTCACAATAAGTTTGTCCTTCTTGGATTTGTCAATAGGTTTCTTCATGAAAATATTGAGTAATCTATTATTAAGGATGTTCTGAAGAGCTTGCTGGTTCCATTCACCTTCAGACGAAAGGTCAGCCACCTGTGTTGTAGATTTGAGTTGAGAGTCCGTTAATGGAGGGAGAATGCCTTCTCCAGGCCAATTATGTAGCCATACATTGAGTCTGCCTTCCCCTATGTCCCAAATGAAAAGCTGTTCAACCTTAGTTCTCATCTTCAGCATGTTCTTCCAAGTTCATGAATCCCCAAATCTATTAGTCATAAGAGAAGGATGCAGATTTTTGCAGTACTTTCCTTTTAAAAATTTAGCCCAAATGCAATTATGTGCTCTAAACATAACCCAATGTTTGCAAAAGTTGGTTTGGGAAATCTGCTGGAAGCTTTTAAACCCCAGACCTCCAGCTTTAGCACTTCCACAAACTTTTTGCCATCTCACCCAATGCACTTACTTTTTCTGGCCTACCCAAAGGAATCTGTTGAAAGTTCTTTCAAGAGTAGTTTTGATGGATTTCTCATAACAAAAACTTGTGATACATACGATGGAAGGGCAGCCAAAATACATTTGAGGAGGGTAATTATTCCCCCATTAGAGAGGAAAGTGTTAGACCATCTGTTGAGTTTGTCTTGGACTTTAAGTATAATATCATCAAATTGGAATTGCCTTGTCCTCCCTTTGAGCAATAAAGTCCCCAAGTGTTTCAGAGGAAGAGAACTAGAGCAAAAGCCAGTAAGATCTGAAATCCAATGCTTGATTTCTGATTTCACCCTTTTACTGAATACTGCTTGGCATTTCTATTTATGAAATTTCATTCCAGAGCAATCTTGAAAATTCTCCAGACATTGGAAAAGCAATTTAACTATAGGTTTAGTAGCTTTGGCAAATATAATAACATCATCAACAAAGGCTAAGTGGTTAACAACAATGTTAAATTTGTGGCTATATAAAGAAAGAGGAGCTTTGGCCATTAATTGATTCAATAGTCTAGACATGTAATCAAAAGCAAGTATGAAGATAGTAGGGGATAAAGTAGGGGATAGCTTGATGCCTCTAGAAGCTGTGAGAAGCCGTGAGACTGCCTTCCCCTTAATGAAAATCGAATGCCCCTTATTATTAAGCCACCTAAGGATCAAGGAAATAAAGGGTTCAGAGAATCCCCTTGTTGATAGCACCTCCTCAACCCAATGTATGGTATCATAGGCCTTTTGGACATCAAGTTTGAAAATAAGATTCCCTCCTCTAAAGTGTTTGTCCAAATCAAGGACTAATTCTTGTGCCAAGAGAACATTCTCCACTATACTTCTCCCTTGAAGAAAAGCTAATTGATTTTCTCTGATGAGATGAGGTAAATGAAGCTGCAATCTATTGGAAATCACCTTGCTAATAATTTTGAATAGTACATTAGTAAGACTAATAGGCCTGAACTAGTCCCAAAAGAGCTTGGAGTTGTTTTTGGAAATTAAGGTAATGCTAGAGCATTTAAAATAGTTAGGCAAATTCATCCCTCTGAAAAAGCTTTGTACTGCCTCAATAATATCCCCTTTAATGATCTTTCATGCTTTCTTATAAAAATCTGCTAAGAATCCATCTGGGCCAGCTACTTTCGAGCTGTCAATGGAGGTCAGGGCTGACCAAATTTCCAATTCCTTGGTGTCAAGTCCAGGTTTCTCGTGTAACTCTAATCAAATAGATCTTGCTGAATTGGAAGTCTGATGACTGGAGGTTGAGTGAATAGAGTTTGAAAATACTTAATGGCACTAGCTGCAATTAAGTCCTGATTGAATTCAGTGCCCAGAGGGATCTCTAATCTTATGAATGGTGTTTCATTTCCTCCTATAGTTGATGCAAGCATGAAAGTACTTTGTTTTTCTATCCCCTTCACAGAATTTGGTATTAGCAGCCTTTTGAGCATAGAATTCCTCTTGCATACAAACTGCATTCATCAGCTTTTCATTAGCCAGCATTAAATGCTTTTCAGTATCAGGATTGTTTTGAAGCTTATTCTCCCTATCATTCACATCCTTTTCAGCCTCCTTTACTCTCAAATTAATATCCCCCACCATAGTCCAGTTCTAAGTTCTAATTAGACAGTTGTTTACCAATCTTCTTTTGCAGCATCCATAGTTTAATCAGAGGATTAGAGTGGTGACAATCTCTCCACCCCAAAGAGTTTGCCTATAAGAGTAAATTTGAAATTCTCAATCAAGCTTTGGATATCCTCCCTATTATAAAAGATGGCCATTTTTCCACTCTTCCTGCTCAGAGTTTTAATGATAGGGTCAGCCACCTCATGGTAGCTTTGATGAAAAACCAAGTCATCAAAATTTTTAATAGGGTCAAAGCCTTTTCCAACAACATAAGCAAAAGTAGCCTTTGCCCATTGAATATTAATGGTCAAATCCACATTGCTTTGTTCAACCATTAGTACTCTGCATTAATGGAACAGTACCCTGACAACAACTTGAAAGAGAAAAGTTCCAAGAAGCAGAAAAACTAGAGAAGAAGCTTCCAAGGATAAAGGAAAAACTCCAGGAGAGGGAAAACAGTAAGCAGAAAAGGGATGGAGATCCCCACCAACCTTAGACAGTCCATGGAAACCCTAGCAGACAACCACCAAGCCATCTGCCACCTCCATCGTTTATACATATTATATATATTATGGAAGGAGCAAAGCTCCATCTTCATTAGAAGAAAAAAAGACAAACAGTGCTACATGCCAAAAACATGGGACCCCTAAATAAACAGTAGAGTTATCCCATAAAAAAAAACCTATGAAAGAGTATGTCTAACGAAAGGAAGGGGTAAATGATATCCTTCCAAGAGTAATTTTAGTCGAGGTGGAGCAACTTTGCTAATAAGGGTATGATCAGTGTGGAGCCCCATTCTAGCAAGCCAATTAGCAGGCCTGTAACCTTCCTTGTGGATATGGGAATAACTGGTTTGAGCAACTTGCCCCATTTTCTGAATCTCCTTGACTTAGTATAACAAATGCCAAGGATTGTCTCTAGAACCATTCAGAATGCTAACTAAAGTGCTAGAGTCATATTCCACCCAGAGGTGATGAAAATGAAATATAATGGCAAGAAGAATTGCACAATAAATAGCCAGAGTTTCAGCTTCTAAAGGATCACTAGCAAAGGTAGGTGATTGAAAATAAAGCAAAAAAACACCCCTACAGTCCCTGAAAACACCCCCCATGTCAGCATGACGGTATAAGAAGCTGATATTTGTATTGACTTTGACCCATGCCTGCTGGGGAGGTAGCTACCTCACCATAATGGGCTTTACAGGATTGAAGGTACCCTGATCACCACGAGGAAGTATCTCTGGGAATTTCTTTTATTTATTGAGTTTATGTACATATGCAAGGCAGTTATGAGCCACTTTCCTCAACCCTAATTCAGCTTCCTTAAACTTCATCTTATTCCTTTCCATCCTCAAAAACCTAGCCACTATGCAAGGCACCAAAAAGAGCTTGCTAATCAACCAATCTTTACAACACTGAAAGAAATCCCCCCAAGACAGATTGTGAACTGGTAAATTAAATTGATTTAAAAAGACATCCCAAATCAACTGCACAATGGAACATTTGAAGAATAGGTGGTTCACATATTCCTCCACCTTCTCGTATATATATATAAAATTAAAAGAGCAACACGTGGTTCCTTACGTGTTAATAATAAAAAAGGTTACAAAAAAGAGGAGGGATAGTGGATCCCATCTAAAAGAAATATATATATATATATATATATATATAAAGAAGCTTGAGGAGATGCCAAATCAAAAATTGGTTTCACTTGGACCTACATAAAGGGACAACCTAAATACATTCCTGAACTTATATTTATGGATTAGCATCTTTTACTAGTAGTGTTCTCATGAAGTTCCTATCATTTGAATATTCTAAGTGACTTGATATTACAACATATAGTACTTTAGGGAGCAAACTTTTAGCAGTTGATGAATACCAGACATCCAGCAGATTAAATTCCATGGAGTTTTTGAGATCCCATGGAGGATGTTAATAAGTTGCAAGGAGTCAGATTCAACCCATAACTGATCAAGCAAGCAAGATCTGGCTAAGTTGAGGGCCCAGAAAACTGCTTGACATTCTGCCTCAAGTGAGTCAACAGCCTTGATTGGAGATTGGAAATATAATATGCATTTCCCCTCATGGTTCCTAAAGACCCCACCAATGCCTGCAGACTGGGATTTTTGGCTGCCATCTATGTTAATTTTGATCCAACCAAGCTTTGGGAGAGTCCAGCAGATAGTCACAACTTTGGAAGTTTGAGGCTTGAGAAAAGAAACAATCTCCAACACAGTCTTATACTTTTTAAAGTTGATCAGTTTTTGAATAAAAGCAATACAATTTAGACCCACCCTCTTAGGATCAATAAGGGAGCTATCATGCTTTGCCTGGTTCCTTGCCATCCACACAAACCATGCCACAATATTGGGGATGTCCTGGAGTTCAGCACCCCTCCAATCAGCCCAGCTAGTATAGAACATCTTCCATGTGAGGTGCAAGGTTGGGATTCTAAGTTTACCAATCACAAATGACCAAACATCCTGTACCCAATGACACTCAAAGAACAGATGGGAAATTGTTTCCTCTTGAGATAAGCAGAAAAAGCATCTAGAAGGACCCCTCAAACCCTTCAATTTTAGGATGTCATCCGTGGGAATCATTTTTGAGAAAAGTCTCCAAATGAAGAAGGACATGGATGGGGTAAGGAATTTATTCCAGATGGTGTGACCCCAGTGTACCAGATGGGGTTGCTGAGAAGGGATAGGGTTCTTTCTAACCACAATTTTGTCTTTCACCCCAGGTTTGATAGTAAGCTTCTGAATATTGCTTATTTGAGATGGGCTACAGAAAGGAATGATAGGAGCAAGGTTCCACTTGCCAAGAGCCCAGATGTCTTTCACAAACATAGGGGTAGCTGGGACAAACTGGTCCTGAATAAGGCAACCATCCAATGACCAATTATCCCACCAGATGTTAACCAAGCCCTCACCAAGTTCCCAGACAAACAACTGTTCAGCATCCTGTCTAACTTTTAACATCCTTTTCCAGATTGGAGAATCCCCCACACTAAAAGAGCAGCTCATGGCTCCTTACACGTTAATTAAAGGAAAAAAGGTACATAATTGGGGAGGTGACCAAAGGAAAATATGTTGAGATTTTCATACCTATATTATACTGTTTTTTATGATATTGCATTTTAAATAAATGTATTTTTAATGTTTTGTTGCAGGAATGATGAATTAGGGTCATTGGAGTAAAAAGATGAAAAAAGAGCAAATTTGCAGCAAAAATGACCAAAATGTGCAGAATTGAACTAGGGCGCCACGGTGCCATCGACCACGTTGATGGGGAGATTTTCCCGAGACTCCATAATTAATTCATTAAGAAGGTCCGCCGACGGCGAGTTCGGCAATTATGCCCAATCAGGCTTTGGATAAGGCCAAATTTTGAGGGGATGCTTAGGCAACTCTTGGGAAAGCTCATCCACAACTTTAAAAGAAAGTTTTGGCCAAAAATTAAAAGAGAGGAAGTGCTAGAGAGAGTTCTGGAGGTTAGAAAGTTTTCAATAGTGTGTAAAAATTGTGAGGAATTCTTCGAGAGATTGTAAGAGTGGAGGGAAAGTAAGCGATTTCTTCCTCCTTGCTGCTTTGAAGAAGAATTCTTTGTGCTGTAAAGAAAAGGAAATGATTCAGAGAAACTTCGAGGAGTAATCTTGGGGAGAAATTAGAGATAAGTTATTTACTTTTTGTAGTTTGTATGACCTTGATTTTATATATGAATTCCGAGTTCTGTTGTGTTTTCCCCATGAGATCTGAGTAGTTTTCTCTGTCCTTCTCCTTGTCTTGAGATTTGTGAATTGGTGATTTGAATTTGTGAAGCCATGAAAATATTTAAGAAATTGTGATGATCTTTTCACTTCAATCTTAATTTACTT